>NW_017670628.1:141538-184911 GCF_001879085.1 Nicotiana attenuata
TTATATATATATATATATATATATATATATATATATATATATATATATATATATATATATATATATATATATATGCACAAGTTTATTTTGTGGGTGTCGTGTCTTAGCCTCGTCACTACTTCGCCGAGGTTAGACTCGATACTTACCAGTTCATGTGGTCGGTTGTACTGATACAGCACTCTGCACTTTCTGTGCATATTTCGATACTGATCCGAGCTGATCCTGAGTTTAGCTGGTGGCTTCATCTGATCGGAGACCCAAGGTAGACCTTTTGGCTTCCATAGGCCCTGGCGTGCCCTTTCATATGTTCTTTTTACTGTTTCTTTTGTATCGAAAACAGTTGTATTTCCTTCAGACATTTACTTGTAGTTAAATCTTAGAAGTTCGTGAATTGTGACTCCAGATTCTGGGTAGCTTTATATATTAAGACTGCTATGGATTTCCGCACTCTTTTCAACTTGTTATGGTTTAATTGTTGTTAATCACTGAAAGGTTTAAGAATTGGTTTAATGATCTCTAACATTGTCTTGCCTAGCAAGTGAAATGTTAGGTGTCATCACGGTCCCGACGGTGAGAATTCCGGGTCGTGACAGTTTCATTAGGGGAACACCAGATAAATTTGCGTTAGATACTATCGATTTGTTTTGAGAGTTTTTGTAGGAAGATAAGTGTACTTCATGGCATGGATAGGGATTAAGTTTAGGGTGGACATCGCTAGGGTTGTTCGGCTAGCTATGTTGAGAAAATTAGCTTTCCAGGCAGTCAACTTCATTTGCATGTTATCAATAATGAATTGGTAGTCCCTTGGATTTGGGTGATTCTGAAGAATTGAAAATCCTAAGTATTTCCCAAATGTGTTGCTAATGATGGTGTTAAATTGTTTGCTACTTCTTTGGCTATATTTGGAGGATATTTTTTTTTTATAGAATGATCTTTGATTTTTGGAGATTGATATTTTGGCCTGATAATGTGCAGAAGAGGGAGAGAGAGAGAGAGAGAAAGAGAGAGAGAGAGAGAGAGAGAGAGAGAGAGAGAGAGAGGCTATTTTTGATGGAATTGCATGATTTCTCATTCACCCTAGCCATTAGAGTAAGGTCATCCGCAAAAAATAGATGAGATATGCTAGAATCACGGGGCTAAGGTGTATGGGATCTCATTGGCGAATGTCCACTTGATGGAGATTAGACAGGAGAACATTTCCATACAAAGTATGAATATATATGGTGAAAGGGGCCAACCCTGTCTAATACCTCTACTTGGGCTAAAGAACTCAGTTGTTGACATTGACTAAGATTGCAATATTGCTTGTACAAATGCAGTGCATGATTAATTTGGAGATAGACTGGGAAAATTTGAAGAATTTGAGCGTACGATAGATAAATGACCATTTAAGTCAATCAAAAGCCTTTTCTAAATCAAGCTTTAGGATCATAGTAGCCTTTTTCCCTTTTATCTTTTTAAATTGGTTGATCATTTCCTGGACGATGATAGAATTATCACTTGTTCTCCTATCCTTAATGAAACTTGCTTGGAATGGGCTAATGAGGTCATTGAGAAAAGGTTTTAATCTGTTAGCAATAATTTTAATGATGACTTTGTAGATCGTATTGCAAAGGTTAATTGGCCGATTTTTTTTAAGATTATTAGCATTGTAAATTTTTGGAATAAGGCATATATAGGTATTGTTAATACCCATTGGGAGGGTGTTGGTGTGGAATACTTGGAGACAATAATTTATAACTGATGGCCCAACGATTTTCCAATACTTTTGATAGAAAAAAGGATGTATACCATCTGGCCCAGGTGCCTTAAAGGGTTTAAAGAAAAATACGATATTTATAACCTCATCTGGCAATAATGGTTTATCCAAGGATGTGAGATCTATTTTATTGAAGCTTGTGGGGTCTTGGCAAATGTTTAGCCAGTTTGTATTTTGGTGGGAGGTTGTAAATGCGTTGAGAAAATATTGATAAGTATGGTTCAGAATTTTCAAGGGTCATTAATCCAGTCTCCTGCATTATTTTTGAAGTACATGATTTTGTTTTTCCTTTTATTGTTAGACGCCATGATGTGGAAGAACTTAGTATTTGCATCCCCGTCTTGAATCCAGGAGATTCTGGCTCTAAGTTTCCAGTAGTCATCTTCTATTTTTAGGAAATTATTGTATTCAATTTCTAAGGAATTTTCCAATTGTTGTAGGAAGTCACTATTGGCGTAGTGTTTGGATTCTTGAATTCTCTTTAGCCTAGCTAGGATTCTTTTCTTCTTTCTGAAGATATCTCCAAAGACCTTATTTTTCCACGTTCTTACATTTCCTTGAAAGGAATTAGACGCTTGGTGGTAGTTAGATCCTTTCCAAGTCTCTTTTACTAAGTTGTTAAAATCAGGATGCCTACACCGAAAGATTTCTGGAGGGAAATATTTGTTTTACGGATTATTTGTAGGAGTAAAGGATTGTGATCGGAGTAAGTTGTTATAGGCTTTCTTATTGTCTCTTGAAGTGCATCAAAATTTTCAAAACATTCAATAGTCTTTGATGAGAAGAGAACTACTTCTAACTACAAACATTTGATTTTGAGGAAATTGCCTGCAGCAGCTACTGAATTTTTAACTTTTTGCTCCATTGCAATTTTACATGCAATCCTCACAGACAAATTATGTAACCTTTAATATCTCAGAACAAAAAAGACAGAACACCCGTGTAGAACAGATTCGAAGAAAGTAATTTATCTTATTTTCCCTGAGAGTAATTATATCATATGTTCACAATTAAACTTTCCTGTAATTTTTTTCATAGAAGATACCAAGTAAATCAATTATCTAACACATCATCAATGTTTAACAGAGAAATTGGAGTTGGCAGTTTCAAGCTCGTGTAAGCAAAACACTGAACTCTCTAACTAAGAATCATTATCAAGTTATCATTTCTGTCGAAGAATGGCAAAGCATAATCGCCATCAGAGTGCAAGATTCATCCCTGCCAACAGTTACTAATTTATATAGTGAGTTTCAAACATAATAGATTAGATTATCTGTATTACAGAAAGGGACTTATATCAATTGATCTTCTTGCATAAGTATCACATGATCAGATTATACATTACTATATCATATCATTCATCTAAACTAACAATTTTCTTATGGTTGTTGTTACCTGATTAGAGCTTCACTGAGTACTAATCTATTTTCAAAAAACTATTAAATTAAAGTAGGAATAAAATCTGTCAATCATTGACAATATCCAATAAATTACTTGAAATGTGAAACATAGTGATAGTGGGATATTGTATGAAAAATGCTTCAATAGCACAGTTCATCAATTGACATTATCTTCTTAAATTGAAGGGGGAGGTATTTAGAAGCAAATCACAGCTGAAAACATTTCTTTGATACACATGAAATAGTAGAAGAAATCACAACTTTCAGGTATCAAAGGTAGGCAAGAACAGTGAAATGAATTATCTAATATGAAGTAAACATATTGAGTGTGTTTTTTTGAGATTAGAAATTAAGAAAGCTCATATTCATAGGCACAAATGATGCAACTTTGGAGTAAAGTATCACGACCCACAATCTATTAAGGATCGTGATGGCGCCGGACACCACTTGTTAGGCAAGCCAACACCAAAAAGTTAAATAAATTCCTCATTTTAGTATTTTTGAAATTATTTCTTTTCCTTGCATTAAACAATAAATAATGAACTTAACCGACAAAATAATGATGTCTTTAACAAAGTTAAATACTGAATAATCACATAGTCATCCTAGAACCCGGTGTCACAAGTGCATGAGCAATTTCTAGGAAATAAAATATAATACAATAACTGTCCGGAATACAAATTGGACAGAAAAGAAAGTACAATACTCTGAAGGAGACTCTGCTAGTTGCGGGTGATCTCGAGAGATGCAGCTCACCTAAGTCTCGGTATCAACCATGCCGCTGGGCCCAACGAGGCCACTAGACATACATGTCCCTGTTCAACAAAAATGTACAGCAAGTGTAGTATGAGTACGAAAACAACGTGTACCCAGTAAGTATCCAGTCTAACCTCGAAGAAGTAGTAACGAGAGGTCGACTTCGACACTTACTTGTAGTCCAATAATATAATCAGTCGTGGATTTATTAATAATAGCAGTAAACTCAAAGGAATCATGTAGCAAATAAATAATCCTTTTGAAAATAAGAGATTTCCAAGTTCATATTTTCTCAATTATCAATTTAGCTAGGCCAGGGAGGAAATATCATTATTTATAATTTCAAGTCATGCCGAGGTCGTACGGCCCGATCCAACATAATATTTAAACTGTGCACTGCTAGAGGGTTGAATGGCGCGAACCATAGATGCATCTATTACCCTGCTCGCGAATCATACATGCGACGCGGTCAAATATAAATAAACACATCAAACAGTCAATCAAGAATTCATCAGGAAAATAATTACCCAAAGAAATGGCAACTTCTCTTTAACGGTCAAGAAAATGATGTTTAATTTCTTTAGAAATTCATTTACCAATTCGATATGATTTAAGCAATTTAAATTGTCAATAAGGTTACAAATATTTCAAGTATAGCATGCTTTCGGGTCACTACCCAGACTTAAGCATATAGTAGCTACGCACGGACCCTCGACACCTCGTGCGTACGTAGCCCCCCACAAATAGAAGCACATATTTAATTATTTCACCTATGGGGATAATTCCCTCTTACAAGGTTAGAAAGGAGACTTACCTCGCTCCGAAGTTCCATAACCAGCATTCCACGCCCTTCCGATGACTCAAATCGATGCACAACGCTCCAAAACTAGCCAATAATTATGCAAACCCATTAATATATGCTCAATTACTCATTATAATTCAATTTATAATAATTTCTACCCCCGATCGAAAAGTCGATAAAAATTACCCTCCGGCCCACGTGCCTAGATTCCAAAATTTTTCGAAGATAAACTTCACGAACTCAAATATAAAATTTATTCTAAGTTCCATGTCCAACATCGTGGTCAAAATCCAAAAATACCAAATTTTAGGTTTTCTACCAAAACGCTACAGTTTCCACTAATTTCCATGTTTAAATCCATATATAATCATGTATTTAACTCAAAACTAGTATGAACCACTTACCTCATGCTTGGTGACGAAAATGGCACTCCCAAATTGCTCCCAAAATTGGCTCCCATGAAAGATTTGAGATGAAATGAGCCAAAACCCATTTTTAAAACTTATGCACTGCCCAGGCGACTTTCATCGCGAACGCGTCCATGCCCTCGCGTTCGCGAAGCCCAGCAATTCTGGCCTAGAAATTTCCTCTTCGAGAACGCAGCAACACCCTCACGTTCGCGAAGAACAACCAGCTTCGCCCCACAATAGCCTTCTTCGAGTTCGCGTTCCTCACGACGCGTTCGCGAAGCTTTTTGCTCTCACAACGCGTTCGCATACCAAGCCTCACGTTCGCATTGGCCAACGACCTCAGGCCCAACCCTCACCTCCTTCTACGCATTCGCGACCGACCCTTCACGTTCGCATAGTTTCCTCAGGCGACCCCTCCGCATTCGCGACCTGTGCTTTGTGTTCGTGAAGGCCAAAAACCAACAACCTCAAAATTCCTCTTCGCGAACGCGGGACTCTCTTCGCTCTCGCGAAGAAAGAAACCAGATACCAGATATCAGCAGTTCCAAAACAGCCCGAAATGATCCGAAACCACCCCGAAACACACCCGAGGCCCCGGGTACCCCGTCCAATCACACAATCCAGTCCCACAACATAACACGGACCTGCTCGAGGCCTCAAATCACATCAAACAAGTCGAATTCACGGATTGCACCTCATCCCAAGCTTAATGAACTTTAGAATTTCCAACTTCTACATTCGATGCTGAAACCTATCAAATTACGTCCGATTGACCTCAAATTTTGCACCCAAGTCATATTTGACATTACGGACCTACTCCAACTTCTGGAATCGGAATCTGACCCTGATATCAAAAAGTCCACTTCCGGTCAAACTTCTCAAAAACCTTTAAATTTCTAACTTCAGCCAAATGACTCCAAAATGTGCTACGGACCTCCGAATCCACTTTAGGACGTGCCCCCAACACCAGAATCACCATATAGAGCTATTACCAGGCTCGGAATCCCAAACGAACATCGATAACACCGAAATGCATTTCAACCCAAATTTATGAAATTCTTCCAAAAATGCTAACTTCCACAATAGGCGCCGAAACACTCCCGCGTCATCCAAAACCCGATCAAGACATACGCCCAAGTCCAAAATTATCATACGAACCTGCTGGAACCTTCAAATCCCGATTCCGAGGTCGTTTACTCAAAAATCCAATCTTAGTCAATTCTTCCAACTTAAAGCTTTCGAAATAAGAATTCTCTTTCCAAATCAACTCCAAACTTCCCGAAATTTAATTCCAACCACGTGTACAAGTCATATACCTGAAGGTGAAGCTGCTCATGGACTCAAACTGTTGAACGACGCGCTACAGCTTAAAACGACCGGTCGAGCCGTTACATTCTCTCCCACTTAAACATACGTTCATCCTCGAACGTGCTGAGAATTACGCTGGAGTAGTCTTAAATTACTGTTTAACACCTCGTGCACCTACCCGTGCTACCACGACTCAGTTGAGAACATTAGCTCGATCAAATCTGAAGATATCCTCTTTCATTTTGGCAAATAAGCCTTAGAGCCCAGTTCCAACGTCCGGAGTTCTCTGCCAGGCCTGCTTCCAACATGTGAATGTCGTATCAATCACCACACGTTGTACCAGAACATGACTGCACACCCTTGCTGAATTCACACCATGCACCACATCATTTAAAAGACCATAACAACACTCTCATATCATAATAGCCAACATTTCCCGAATCTAATGCTCACAATGCACCCCATGACATATATAAGTCCTGTTTCAACTCTCGCAATGCCGCCACGATGGAAGAGATGTGTAGAAATTCATAACCAACTGCCGAGTCAACAAATCGTTGAGTTTATACTCCTAACAAGAACCATTACCTCATTCCGAACCAAATAATGGTGTTTGCTCTTTGATATACTACATATAATCTGATCGCACCGATCCTAGATCCGATAACCTCGTCTCCGCCAGTACGAGCTGCTCAAGCAACAAGCCACCCTAGACATGACCAAAAAGTCTCACATAGTGCCACAATGTGCCAATAGGCTATAAACTTGAATGTGATACACAAGGAAAACGAACTCTGGAAGGGACCACTGAACTAATTAGACAACCAAAAAGGTGTTATAAACCTTCCTCAGAAAAATAGGAAACAAAACACACAAAATAGAATATAGGGGACTGTATCCAACATCACTCTGTTGCGGCGTGAAACCCGATCCAAACAACATACCTGTGGTGGCGTGCCACCTGATCCACACATAAATCTATATAAGGAGATACATACCGAGCTAGAGTGCTCATTACTACCAAATACCGAATATCGGCCACAAGCACGCTAAGTGCATAATACCATCCCTGGGGAGACAGATAGAGCCATACGCTACGAAACTCAAGAACAACTGAGGTGCGATATATGATCTGAATTTCAAGAGCCATCCTACTCTCATAACACCATCGCTACACGGAACCTCAACACATAAGAGAATTATCAAGCCATTTCACAACACACACGACACAATATAGTATTATATGAAATAGCCGACGACGAAATAACATCCAACGTACGAATACTCCTCCCATAAGGAGCGCTATGCTGAAAAGAACACATCCGGCCTGATATAGAGCCCTCATTCATGTTTAAATCCATCCACCGACCTCAAGCCGAGTCTGATCGCACTGTACTAGGCTAACAACCTTTCAAGGGTTCATAATAACCCCCCTTTTCCCATAACACACAAGAACAACCATCATAACCGGAACAAACTTCCACAGTCCACCACCAAATGAACCGCGCGCCCTCCAGGCATAAATCCTCAAATAAACGATATTACTACATTCTCCATACTTGGTCTAGATCTTCGATCAATCAAGTGACTTCATGTCACCTTTATATAATCTTCCCATAGAACACGCTTCCACGACTTTCCGCACCAGGTAACAACTCTGGACACCCATACGACCGGCCACATAATGCTGTGAAGCAAATCAAGGATCCGCAAATCAATACACAAAGCCTCTTACATGAGGCACTGATCTCAAGTGACGCTGAAGATAATACCAGCTTACTTTAAACATCTAAATCCCTTCCTTCTCATCCGAGCTCGTGACATCCTTGTCAATACCGAACTGCAACCTTAATCTTAAACTTTCAAATTTCATGCTGCTCACTGTACCTAACCCGCTCATACGCGATAGTACAAGAATTCCATCATAACGCCTGAACCACTAACATGGTAAACACTTCATCATATAGAAACTTTTTACTCAGCTCATTCCAAGAGAACCATAGCAACACACGAGTGAATTCTCATAGCCGCAGAACATGCAAATCCTCAAGTAGTGGTCTAAACCACCATAACCCTTCCAGGATCCGCCTACACATAATAGGCCATAATACCTGCATACTTCCAAATAAAATCAGTTACGGCGGCTGTCAAGCCTCGTACGTACCGTCACAAATAACTTAATCACGCTGAAGGAACTGATCACCGCCATCATTATGCCGATTCAACCATGGCTAACCAACCTAACTTCTTTTAATTTATCCTTAACTTGCCTTAGAAATAATAATAGCTCCATTCCTTACATTAGGAACCTAACTCCGCACTCATCCCGAGTGACCCCATTCCGCGAGACCACGTTGTCTCCAAACCCATGAACCGTTTCATGCCCTCCTTGCACACACATTCACATCCTCAACCGATACACCCCTTCTAATAATTCCTTTACGAATTCGAAGTCATTTTCTCTCATTCCTCCAAATGCTACACTGAGAGTCAAACATATCATAGAACATTTCGAGCCTCTTATCATAATCTGCTACAAAAGCTTGATTCTTAACCATACCGCAGGCTTGAAATCCTTAGGCACCGCATTTTTAACCTTTGAATTCACTAGGACCGTTGTTGAGAGTCACCCACTCTGGCTTGGTCCCAAATATAATCAGCTCTGAGGCTCCGCTGGCACATGAACACCCATCTCAATGAAGCACCTGGCTGAATCACTTCCTTGGTAAATCACCTCTGTACGAAGCATAAATCCAGAATCTCCCCAAAGCTCGAACATGAGTCAATAAGTCCAACTATAACACACCTTTACCAATTCCTTTGCTCAAATTTCCACTTATGTTCTTTTCCCTTAGCTGCAATAACTCACCAATATACCGATAACCAGAATTCTCACAAATAGACGACCATGCAATCCAACCATAGGCGGTGGAACTCTCCCACTTAGCTTGGAGCTACTTATTACATAACCCCGAGACCCACTGAGGTTCCTCCTTCCCCATTGGCATCAGCTAAAAGTCCAACAACGCATTCCAAACTCGAAGTCATGTTGCACCCAAATAAAAACCCGTGGACCTAGTCACTATCCACCATGAATTTCCCAAATGGCTCCAGACTTTGTGACCATCCTACCACAGAACTCATATGTTACTCTGCCACTCTTCCACTTTGGTTCAACCCTCTCCTTTAAGTAACTCCTCGACTTCTACTTTTCACATTTGACCTTCTAGAAATTTAACCACCGTCTGACACTTCCCACATGTTGTTGCCTTAAATCAATATCTATCTCTGTAGAACTTGAACCGATAAATTGCTACTAATTTCACCCCTTTCCGAAGATCCTCCTTCTTAAGCCGTCAGCATTAGAAATACCCATTAAATCCTGAAATAACCCCGCGATCTCTGACAGCCGCTTCTCCAATACTATTTCACAATATGCTGCCCCAAAGGCAAATTGCAGAAGACCATAACACTGGCGTGCTTAACACATTCAATCGAGGATGACGACACCACATCGCAGATGAAAATTCCACCACACTCGAAAATACCAAATCTCGTTACTTCCTCCACCTAAATATGGACATTCACAGGCCAATTGCTTTTCCTCCGCCAGAAATAAGATACTGAATCTCGAAACTATGTACTGAGTAAACCTCCTTTCAAGTCATTCACTGCCCCGACACATGGGTATGCATCCTACCATCACGTCACCACTGTGCGATAACCATTCATGAGCATCATAGCAACCTGTGCATAGCCTCAAAGCTCTTAGAGGTACAACTACTAAGCTGAAATGACAAGATATCCTTTCGCAAGGCGACGACAATGGCCCAATCAACTATGCAGGGAGAAACATCCCGCACCACATGTCACAGCCTGAGCCCGGGGGCGAGATCGGACCTAGTGCCTCATCTATCCTTGCGTACCACTTGCGACTAAGAGACTGTGAACATGTAATGTCATACTTTGGATATGGGCCATATTAATGTGCGATGCAAAACATAAAACAAAATGGAAACTAACGCTGACTAATGTTAACATAAAGCTGGGCCGGCAAGGCCATCATAATTACTACAACTGACATACCCACAAAATATACGTACAGGGCCTACAAGCCCAACATACTGCACTAGCCGACATGATATGTCTACAAGCCTCTACTGATAGATGTACTGTGATCGGAACAAGGCCCCGACCTACCCATAACCTATCTACATATATACATAAGATATACACCACACTACAAGACCAGGTAACTCCGAAAGAAGGGGAGCTTACCGATAAAGCTGAACTCGGGCAACACCTACTGAGGAGGTCTACCCGTCTGTCTGTCTGAACCTGCACGCATGAAATGCAGCACCCCCAGAAAGGGACGTTAGTACGAAATAATGTACCGAGTATGTAAGGCAATATACTGAAGCTGAAACTGAACTAATAATATAATAACTGAAAGCAACCGGGGATCAAAGATAATCTGAGGATATGCTCATCAGCTGATACTGACTTGACTCTCTCAATATAGTGAGTAAAATAGTTGTCCGGCCCTATAAGGCTCGGTATATATATATATCTGCTCTGCCGTAGTAGACTCGCTCATAGGCGCTCGGCCGTACTAGGCTCTGTATCTTGACCAGCTGGGCTCGCTCATAGGCGCTCGGCCACAGCAGGCTCGGTATATAACTTACCATCTGATTAGAGGTTGCCCAATAGGGGCCTGCCCATCGATTATAAATTGATGGTAACGAAAATAATTTAATACTGCATATATAAACTCTCTGCTCTCTTGACTGGAATAAGAAAATACTTAACTGAATATGAAGTCCCGATAAGGAGAATATTGTAACTTACAAAACTGGAAAAATATACGCAATTTACGAGACTAGCAAAATATACGTAAATTCCGGGATATGAATTTTTCTTTATGCCTCGTTATCAAACTTGTGTAATTACGAGATCATGCAAAATAAAAGAAGAGCTTAGCCTTAACATACCCGTCACAACGTCTGGTGAGGACTCTTGGTCCTGTCGACCTGCTAGCGCATAGATACGATTCTGGTTACCACCTGAACTGGACCCTCTACCTCTGTCTCGACCTCTACCAGCCGAAGACTGAGACTCGCCCCCTGAAGGATGCACGGACATAGCTGATCCTATTGCTGAATTCGCTGGTTGCGCCATACCCCCAGAATCTCTATTTGGGCAATCTCGCATCATATGCCCTAAATGTCCACATGTATAACAATCATCGGAACCGGCTCGGCATTGGCTCAGGTGTCCTCTACCGCATATGGCACACCGCGGTGGGATTGACCATGTTTGCCCCGAACCTCGCTGTCGCTGCAAACCTGACGCCTGGGAGCTTTCACCTGGTCCTGACTAAGTATAGCGGTCATACATGTAACCCTGTAGCTGAGGTGGCGGAGGTCTAGGTGGCCGTTCGAAGTTCTGGGGCCTGTAAATACCCTGAGACTGCTCCTGAGACCTGGCAAATCTCATCCTCTTACGCTGCCCTGACTCAGTCCTCTCCGCACTCCTGCTGCCGACGCCTACCCCTTTCTATATTCTGGGCAAATGCCTGAATTCGGGAGATATCCATACTATCCTGCAATGCAGCGGTGGCACACGCCTCGGTCAACTCTGGGGCCAACCCTGCTATAAACCTGTGGATTCAATCTCGCATAGTAGCAACTATGGATGGTGCATATCTGGCCAATGAGTCAAAATGGAGACTATATTCTCGAACACTCATATTGCCCTGCTTGAGGGCTAGGAACTGATCGAGTCGAGCCTGTCGGATCTCTCGTGGTAAGTACTGATCAAGGAAGGCATCTGAAAAATTCTCCCAAATAGCAGGAGGTGCATCACGTCCCCTGGACCTTTCCCATCCCTCATACCAAATGATGGCTATATCTCGGAGTTGGGCCTCTTCCTCCGTGGCATGCATAACCCGAAAGATCCTGTAAAGCTGATCTATGAAATCCTGCTGGTCCTCCCTCTGATCTGTCCCCGTGAACTCTGGGGGATTCAAAGCAATAAACTCTCGGACCCTTGAACTCCCAGATCCCTCAGAAGGTCCTGCACTAGCGGATGCCCTAGCCTGTTGCTGGGTAGCTACCAACTGTGCCAACAAATGCACCGCACTCCTCAAGTCTTGATCTAATGGAAGCGGAGGGGGAACTGGATGTGCGGTCTCCCTAGGAATCTCCTCAGGTGGTGGAGGAACCGGTAATCGCTGGGTAGGGGTCTCTCCCTGCGACTCCGATTGGGCCCCATCTGCTGGGGGTACCCTGCTAGTCCCTTCACCTACTATTGTTTCTCTCCTCTGGCTAGCCGTAGTCTTCCTAGTTACCGTCGTCATTTGTGCATGCAAACGTCAATACGTAAGTTTAAATCAAATTTCCTATAACTCAGTGCTACTACAGCACGATTTAGATTTGAAAGAAGGGTAACCAACTCCTAAATGCCCTGTAGTCCCCTGCTTATGTAATGTGGTGCACCACACATCTATAAATAAGACCCTACTAGACACGGCTTGTAGACTCCCTAGAACAGAACTGCTCTGATACCACTTTTGGTTTCGCCCCCGGGCTCGGGGCGTGACATCACATCTGTAGTACCATTACAATTCCTCAATTCCCAATTGATAACAAGCGCTTCACGTCGCATAAAATTGAACAGGAAGGAAATAAAGGCATAAGCCTCAAAGGAATCAAACCGCACGATGAGGAATCAAGAAGGGAAGTGCTCCTAACAGCCCTGTAGCCTCTCGAAGATAAGTACAGACGTCTCTGTACCGATCCACAAGACTCTACTAGACTCGTTCATGACTCGTGAGACCTGAGGGAACCTAGTACTATGATACCATGTTGTCACGACCCAAAATCCATTAAGGGTCGTGATGGCGCCGGACACCACTTGTCGGCAAGCCGACACCAAGAAGTTAAATAAATTCCTCTTTTTAGTATTTTTGAAATCATTTCTTTTCCTTAAGTTAAACAATAAATAATGAACTTAATCGTGAAAATAATGATGTCTTTAACAAAGTTAAATGCTGAATAATCCCATAGTCATCCAAGAACCCGGTGTCACAACTGCATGAGCAATTTCTAGAAAATAAAATGTAATACAATAACTGTCAGGAATACAAATTGGACAGAAAAGAAAGTACAATACTCTGAAGGAGACTCTGCTGGCTGCGGGTCGTCTCGAGAGATGTAGCTCACCTAAGTCTCTGTATCAACCATGGCGCTGCGCCCAACGAGGCCACTAAACATACATGTCGTTGTGCAATAAAAATGCACAGCAAGTGTAGTATGAGTACGAAAACAGCGCATACCAGTAAGTATCCAGTCTAACCTCGAATAAGTAGTAACAAGATGTCGACTTCGACACTTACTAGTGGTTCAATAATATAATCACTCGTGGATTTATTAAAAACAGCAGTAAACTCAAGGGAATCATGTAGCAAGTAAACAATCCTTTTGAAAATAAGAGATTTTCAAGTTCATATTTCCTTATTTATCAATTTATCTCAGGCCAGGGAGCCAATATCATTATTTATAATATCAAGGCAAGCAATACAAGCATGTGCAAATCATGCCGAGGTCGTACGGCCCGATCCAACACAATGTTGAAATTGTGCACTGCCAGAGGGTCGAATGACGCGAACCATAGATGCATCTGTTACCCCGCTCGTGAATCATACATGCGACGCGGTCAAATATAATTAAACACATCAAATAGTCAATCAAGAATTCATCACTAAAACAATTACCCAAAGAAATGGCAACTTCTCTTTAACGATCAAGAAAATGATGTTTAATTTCTTTAGAAATTCATTTACCAATTCGATATGATTTAAGCAATTTAAATTGTCAATAAGGTTACAAATATTTCAAGTATAGCATGCTTTCGGGTCCTAAACCACCCGGACTTAAGCATAATAGTAGCTACGCACGGACCCTCATCACCTCGTGCGTACGTCGTCCCACAAATAGAAGCACATATTTAATTATTTCGCCTATGGGGATAATTCCCTCTTACAAGGTTAGAAATGAGACTTACCTCGCTCCGAAGTTCCATAACCGAAATTCCACGCCCTTTCGATGACTTAAATTGATGCACAATGCTCCAAAACTAGCCAATAATTATGCAAACCCATTAATATATATGCTCAATTACTCATTATAATCCAATTTATAACAATTTCTACCCCCGATCGAAAAGTCGATAAAAATCACCCTCTGGCCCACGTGCCCGGATTCCGAAATTTTTCGCAGAGAAACTTTACCCATAACGCCACAAACTCAAATATATAATTTATTCCAAGTTCCATGTCCAACATCGTGGTCAAAATCCAAAAATACCAAATTTTAGGTTTTCTACCAAAACTCCACAATTTCCACTAATTTCCATGTTCAAATCCACATATAATCATGTATTTAACTCAAAACTAGTATGAACCACTTACCTCATGCTTGGTGACGAAAATGACACTCCCAAGTTGCTCCCAAAATCTGCTCCCATGAAAGATTTGAGATGAAATGAGCCAGAACCCGTTTTTAAAATTTATCCACTGCCCAGGCGACCTTCATCGCGAACGCGTCCATGCCCTCGTGTTCGTGAAGCCCAGCAATTCTGGCCCAGAAATTTCCTCTTCGCGAACGCGGCAACACCCTCGCGTTTGCGAAGAACAACCAGATTCACCCCAGAATTTCCTTCTTCGCGTTCGCGTTCCTCACGACGCGTTTGCGAAGCTTTCCGCTCTCACAGCTACGCATTCGCATACCAAGCCTCGCATTCGCGTAGGCCAACGACCTCAGGCCCAGCCCTCACCTCATTCTACGCGTTCGCGACCGACCCTTCGTGTTCACGTAGTTTCCTCAGGAGACCCCTCCGCGTTCGCGACCTGTGCCTCGCGTTCGCGATGGCCAAAAACCAACAGCCTCAAAATTCCTCTTCGTGAATGCGGGACTCTCATCGCGTTCGCGAACAAGGAAACCAGATACCAGATATCAGTAGTTCCAAAACATCCCGAAATTATCCGAAACCACCCCGAAACATACCCGAGGCCCCCGGGACCCCGTCCAATCACAAACCAGTCCCACAACATAACACAGACCTACTCGGGGCCTAAAATCACATCAAATAACGTCGAATTCATGGATTGCACCTCATTCCAAGCTTAATGAACTTTAGAAATTTCCAACTTCTACATTCGATGCCGAAACCTATCAAATCACGTCCGATTGACCTCAAATTTTGCACCCAAGTCATATTCGACATTACGGACCTACTCCAACTTCCGAAATCGGAATCCGACCCCGATATCAAAAAGTTCACTTCCGGTGAAACTTCTCAAAAACCTTCAAATTTCTAACTTTTGCCAAATGACTCCAAAATGTCCTACGGGCCTCTGAATCCACTTCCGGACGCGCTCCCAACACCAGAATCACCATACAGAGCTATTACCATGCTCGGAAGCCCAAACGAACATCGATAACACTGAAATGCATTTCAACCCAAATTTATGAAATTCTTCCGAAATGCTAACTTCCACAATAGGCGCCGAAACGCTCCCGGGTCATCCAAAACCCGATACGGACATACGCCCAAGTCCAAAATAATCATACGAACCTGCTGGAACCTTCAAAACCCGATTCCGAGGTTGTTTACTCAAAAATCCAATCTTAGTCAATTCTTCCAACTTAAAGCTTTCCAAATGAGAATTCTCTTTCCAAATCAACTCCAAACTTCCCGAAATTTAATTCTGACCATGCGTACAAGTCAAAATACCTGAAGTGAAGCTGCTCTTGGCCTCAGACCGCTGAACGACGCGCTAGAGCTCAAAACGACCGATCGGATCGTTACATAAAGAAAAAGGAGAAGTCGCACAAGTCCAGCCTTTTCACATGTTCATTACGCCAATGAACTAATTTCCTTATGTAGTTATTACCATGGATAACTTTCCGCAACATCACTACAGTATTTTATGCCAACTGCAATCACCAATTTTATTAACTCACATACATATTGACGTTTTAGACTTGCTACAGATAGAGATTCAACCAATACTTTTATCTTTGTTCATATTAAAAAAAATCTTTGGACTTTTTTTTAAGTTGAATTTATTAGAAATACAATGAAAATAAATTAGTGCTTAGAATCAAATCTATTGGAGGACAAAATTGAGAGAACATCTAAATTCATTAACACAGAACAAACTTTGGATTAAAAGTTATGCTAAAATAACATGGAAAAAGGTGCAAAAATCGCTGAAAGAGAAGAAATCTTCTGTCCCAACCAAGAATCCATGGCTTAGCTATTACGATTTCCCCAAACCAACCATTTGTTTTGATTCCTTGAGATAATAGGCCTTTATGAAAATCATAATACTCAATTTTTCCATTGTTTTTCTTTTACTGCCGATTCACATATTTGATATCTGATAATAAGGATTCTTTGCTTATTAACAACATGCTAACATCTTCAATTTGGAACGTTATGTCAATAATATACTACTTACAGTCAAGTACGTAACCAAGAACGCACCTCAAGAAAAAACAAAGATGACGCCTTGCACAATCAATTGAAAGTGGATCAAACCTGAAATTGTTAGATCCAGCGGAGAAGATGAAGAGAGCTGAAAGTTCTTTGAATGTCCGAAGAAATCTAAAGAGCAATTTTCGGAAGTATGAAGAAAAAAGAGAAAGAGATAAAAGAATTGGATAGTTTCGAGATTTTTTAAAGAATATAGTTTCCCAGCTTACTGGGGGGTGTATTAATTGGAAGCAAAGTACAAGAGGGGGACTAGACCTTACCTCCAAAATACAACACAAGGATAAACAACTTTATCCTTCAAAAGTAGGGTAGGCGATGGGCAAAAAAAGAACTTAACCCTGTGAACAACTGTTTTATTTAGCTAACAAAAAAGTTTGGCCTTATCAAATCTTGATCGTATGCTTGGCATTTACCATTTATCCAGTTGGTAGAACCCTATGACACATCTTGGGAGTTGCCGGGCTGAGAGATATAAAGAAGCTTCAGTGCTATTACTTGCTTTCTTTTTTTGCTAAGTAATCTGCCACATAATTGGCCTCCCTAAAACAGTGAGTAATGCTGACATTAGCATTTTTTAGCTTCTTTGATGATTCTTCCATGATCCTTTTCAGTTTGTAGTTATTGGTGTTATCATTTTTCATCATGTTTGTGACAATTAGAGAGTTCATCTCCAAGGTAAAGTCAGTATATCCATGTTGAATGCACCAGTTGACACCAAACCCAACAGCTAAGGCTTCAGAGGCATTGTTACTATTACAATTGATTGGGCAGGAGAATGCCATGATGCACTCTCCTCTATCATTTCTCAACATGCCACCTATTCCAGCCTTGCCACTTTGTATGATATAATTGCCATCTGTGTTCAATTTGACAGTACCAGGTTCGGGTTTTTGCCAGCATACAGATATACATTTTAAGATAGATTGCACTCTCAGCATTCTGTCACAAAAGTTGATCCAAGGTAATGTCAGGATGCAATTAGGGAAGGAATTGTTAATGGCTAGCTGTAGAGTCCAACTGATTTGCTGCTCCATTTTGAAAAACTTGAATCTCTTTTGATTCCCATACTTGCAAGCACATCTTTCTTTCCAAATCTCCCAACAAATTATGACTGGAAGTACCTGCAAAACCATTTTATGAATTATGTTAGTAGATTTCATCTGCCACCATGAGTTTAATAATTACCTGATAGGCCAGTTGCAATGCCTAATGCCCACTGGTGCTCCAAAGAATCTTCGGTTGTGACTGGCAGCATCCCCTTCTATAAAGACATGTTGAGTAGTTTCATTATTTGGATTAGTGCAACAGTTACATCTGGATTCTATGTTCCTTCCAAATCTACTCATTGTATCATCAAATGGAAGTTTCTTATGCGACAGTCACCAACGACAAAAAAGAGATTTTAAAAGGAATACTAGTATGCCACACATTGTTGAGCAGGTGATCCTTTGTTCTACTAACTCTATTCATTTGCCAAGCTGAAGAATTAGAAAATCTGCCATCCTCAGTTAGGTTCCAAATGATTTGATCCTTCTCATTAGAATTCCCTATTGTAATATTCATGATGTGGTAAATGATATCAGGAGAAATAATATCACTAAGCTTATAGGTGTCCCATTGCCCATTGGTGATGAACTGGTTAACCATAACTTTTAGGACTTCTTCTGACTTCTGAATTAATAGGCTGAATCACGCCTTTTCTAGTCCAATTGTCAAATCAGAAGCTGCTATTACCAGAGTTAATCTGCCAGACCTTGTTAACTTCTGCCTGTTTCCTGGACTGGAGTAATATTTTCCACTGATGAGAGTCCTTAGAGGTCCAAACTTTAGTACCAGGGTGCGCCCTGATACAATATTTGTTTCTAAGGAAATTAGCCCATAGAGATGGGATAGTTCTGAATCTCCACCATCTTTTGGTAGCCAAGGTATCACCGATTCCCTCCAGGCTTCTAATCCCAGTTCCCCCTTCTTCTTTGGGAAAACACAATTTTCTCCAAGAACTCTAGTGGTACTTATTGTGATCACCAGTAGACCCCCAGAAAAAATTGGCAAAGTGCTTTTCTAAATGCTTTAATGTGCCCTTAGGGGGGCACATAGCAGAAAGAGTATAGGTAGGGAGGGATTGTAACACATGTTTGATAAGAACAATTTTGCCCCCCATGAGAGAGCATTTTACCATGCCAACCATTGAGTCTTTTCACCACTTTATTGACCAAATTGTCAAAGTATTAGATTTTCTTCCTTCCAACATAAAGAGGGCACCCAAGATAAGTGAAAGGAAACTGTTTGTCCATCATACCGGTGTAATTTCTAATTCTACTAATTCTTGTAGCGGTGGTCTTAGAAGCAATCAAGAAAAAACTTTTGTCCTTGTTGACTTTTGCCCAGAATTACGCTCATAAGTATTGATAACCTTTATGATAAGCTTGATTGAACTGCTCTTGCCACTACTAAAGACAATAATATCATCAGCATAGGCTAGGTGATTGATTTGAGGGTCCCTATAAGACATAGAGAAAGGTATAAAATTATTATTGAGTTACAAGTTATTAAGGGACATGGAAATGACTTTTGCTGCAATAATGAATAAGGAAGGGGAGAGAGAATCCCCTTGTTTGAGACCTTGTGAAGAAGTGAAGAAACCATTTCTAGTTCCATTGACACTGATTGAGTACCACAGACCTGAGATGAGCCTCGAAATTAAGTCAACCCAAGGCTCAGAAAACCAAATTTTCTAAGGACAGCCTTGATAAAGGGCCAAGACATTCTATCATATGCCTTGGCCATGTCAAGTTTGATCACAATATTGCCCCCTTTATTAGGCTGGTTGATGCCGTGGATGATTTCTTGGGCTAATAAAACGTTCTCAGTAATTAACTTGTCCTTAACAAAGCTACTTTGACACTAAGTGATCAGCCTGGGCAAGAGGGGGTTAAGTCTTAAAGAAAGAACTTTAGAGATGATCTCACTAGTGAAGTTGGAAAGACTTATAGGCTTGAACTCAGAGAAATTAGAAGGAGCATCAACTTTTGGAATTAAAACGAGACAGGTGTGTGAGAAAAATTTGGTAAGGTTGTTCCCATTGAAGAAGGCCAGGACATAATCCATGATATCTTTCTTGATGATACTCCAGCACTTTTGTCACGATCCAAAACCCGACCCGTCGTGATGGCACCTATCGTGGAACTAGGCCAGCCTCAACTATATAATCCAACACCACAATAGTATTCTTTTTAGACAATAAACACGGGAGCGACAATTCATTAAGAAATATTTTTGAAAACAAAATAAAATCTAAATTTCGATAGAACTGCCCAAAACCGGGGTGTCACTAAGTGCATGAGCGTCTAAAGGAGAACATAGTCTATTACAACATTTAAGGAAACAAACTGAAATACATCTGGATATAAATATGGAGAGTCAAGGCATACGAACGCCGTGCAGATACCTTGCAAGTCTCCTAAAGCCCGAACCCTCGATCAACGACTGCCACTAGGACCAAAAGTGCCTGGATCTGCACACAAGGTGCAGGGGGTAACGTGAGTACACCAACTCAGTAAGTAACTAGTCCAAACTATGGACTGAAAGGTAATGACGAACTCAACCTCAACAGATACAATAGAGACAACGTACAGAAATGTAGGCATGCTTTTAGTTAAATAGATAGCTCACAGCAATAAGGTAATTACAGATCTAAACAGTTTAAGATATATAACTCAACTACCTCTACATGCCAATACACCGGCTGTATGAAATGCACAATGTACTCCCACTCTCGAGTGCTCAACCGCTCGGTACTGAATATGGTCATCCGACCTAGGAAAATCCATCCCGGAACATATACAACACTGACTGTAAGTCACTCAGTATCGAGAAAAAAGGGAAATCCAACCCTATGGAGAAATCCATCTCCAGCTATATATAAATACTCAACCACTCGGTACCGTATATAGCCATCCATCCATCCCGAAACATACTCATCACTGACTATAAGTCACCCGGTACCGAGGAAAAAAGGTAATCCAACCCTGTGGAGAAATCCATCTCCAGATATCAATACTTCGGACAAATCCATGTTCAGGGAAATCCATCCATCAATAATATCATCTGCGCCCACTGGGGGGTGTGCAGACTCCGGAGGGGCTCCTAGGCCCAAGCGCTATCACAATCAATATAACTGTTGCGGCATGCAGTCCGATCCCATAACTGTCACTCACAATCAGGCTCTCGACCTCACTCAGTCATCACTCTCCAGTCTCACCCACGGGCTCACAATGTCATGGAAACTAGCCCGGAAACAATGATATGTTATGACAATAATAACATTTGAGACTAAGATATGATATGAAATGCATGAATATGACTTAGTACAAAATATCAGTGAAATTAGTGGGAAGACAGCAAGAAACGACCACTAGGGGTCCCAATAGTATCGGCGTGAAGCCCTAACATGATATCTAGCATGTTTTGCAGCTCAATTATTTTACCATATAATGGAAACACGGATATCAACAAGAAAGAGTCATTAAACGGTTCCATGGAATGAACCGGGTCACGATTCTCACGGTACACGCCCGCACGCCCGTCACTTGGCATGTGTGTCACCTCAATACTAACCACATAACATGTAGTTCAGGGTTTCGAACCCTCAGAACCAAGTTTGAAAGCGTTATTTACCTCAAACCGAGCAAATTCCTACTCCGCAATGCCCTTGCCTTGCAACTCGGCCTTCGAACGCCCCGAATCTAGCCAAAAGCAATACAACACGATCAATATAGGCTATAGGAATTAATTCCACAAGAAAAACACCAATTCATAACCAAAATCCGAAATCGGCTCAAACTCGGTCCCCGGGCCCACGTCTCGAAATCCGAAAAAGTAACAAAACCCGAAAGCCCATTCGCTCATGAGTCTAACCATACCAAATTTACCAAAATTCGACCTCGTTTGGTCACTCAAATCCTCAAAATCCACTCTCCAATTTCAAGCCCTATATCCCCAAATTTTTAGCTCAAATCCCTAATTAGATGATGAATAAAGCCATGGATTCATGAAATTTCTACCATTATGGATTAGAATCACTTACCCCAACGTTGCTCCTTGAAATCCTTCGAAAAATTCCTCTCTCCCAAGGTCCTCAAGCCCAAAATTGAAAATGGAGAACAAAACCTCGAGCTGGGGTTTTTTTGCCCAGCAAAACCGCACCTGCGGAACTGTATCTGCGAAGAGGGCTCCGCTTCTGCGGAATTTCATTAAAAGAACTGACTCTGCTTCTGCAATCACCTGATCGTAGATGTAGGGACCAAGCCGCACCTGCAATCCAACTGCGCACCTGCTCCTCAAAATCCGCTTCTGTGACCTCGCACTTGCGGTTCCCTATCCGCAGGTGCTGAAACACCAGAAACAACAACTTCAACTGCATTTTTCCAACTCCAAACACTCCGATCAGTATCCGAATCACCCTGAGGCCCTTGGGACCACAATCAAACATACCAACAGATCCAACAACATCATACGAACTTAGTCTAACTTTCGAATCACTCAAAACGACATCGAAACGCCAAAATACCCTCGGATTCAAGCTTAAGAACCTCTAAACTTCCGAATTCCACAAACGATGCCGAAACCCACCAAAACACGTCTGAATGACGTCAAATTTTGCATACAAGTCAGAAATGAAACCATGGACCTAGTCCAACTTCCAGAAATCCAATCCGACCCCGATATCAAAATTTCCACTGCCGACCAAAATTGCTAAAATTCCAACTTTCGCCAATTCAAGCCTAACTCTACTATGGACCTTCAAATCACATTTCGGACGAGCTCCTAAGTCCAAAATCGCCTAACGGAGCTAACAGAACCATCAAAATTCAAATCTGAGGTCGTTTACACATAAGTCAACATCTGGTCAACTCTTCCAACTTAAACCTTCTCATAAGAGACTAAGTGTCTCAATTCACTCCAAAACCACTCCGGATCCGAACTAACTAACCCGGTAAGTCAAAATACAGCTGAAGAACACAAAAGAAGAAGGAATGAGGGAACGGGGCTATAACTCTCGAAACGACCGGCCGGGTCGTTACATCCTCCCCCTCTTAAACAAACGTTCGCCCTCGAACGGGTCTAGAAATATACCCGAAGTCTTAAATAGGTGTGGATATTTGCTTCGCATCTCCCACTCGGTCTCCCAAGTAGCCTCTTCCACGGGCTCACCTCTCCATTGCACTTTTACTGAAGCTATATCCTTTGATCTCAACTTTCGGACCTGCCGCTCCAAAATAGCCACCGGCTCTACATCATAAGTCAAATCACCATCCAACTGAACCGTGGTGAAATCCAAAACATGGGACGGATCGCCGATATACTTCCTGAGCATAAAAACATGAAATACTAGATGCACACCCGACAAGCTAGGTGGTAAGGCAAGCTCATATGCCACCTCCCCAATCCTCCGAAGTACCTCAAAAGGTCCAATGAATCGAGGGCTCAGCTTGCCCTTCTTCCCGAATCTCATAACCCCCTTCATGGGTGAAACCTTCAGTAGAACCTTCTCCCCAACCATATAAGACACATCACGGACCTTCCTATCAGTATAACTCTTTTGCCTTGATTGGGCTGTACGAAGACGCTCCTGAATCACTCTCAACTTGTCCAAAGCATCCTGTACTAAGTCAGTACCCAAATGTCTAGCCTCGCCCGGCTCAAACCAACCCACTGGAGATCTACACCGCCTCCTATATAGAGCCTCATACGGAGCCATCTGAATACTCGACTGATAGGTGTTATTGTAAGCAAACTCCGCGAGCGGTAGAAACTGGTCCCATGAACCCCCAAAATCAATGACACAAGAGTGTAGCATGTCCTCCAATATTTGAATAGTGCGCTCGGACTGTCCGTCCGTCTGAGGGTGAAATGTTGTGCTCAACTCAACCTGAGTGCCCAACTCTCGCTACATGGCCCTCCAAACCTGCAATGTAAACTGCGTGCCTCTGTCTGAAATGATAGAAACTGGCACTCCATGAAGGCGAACAATCTCTCTAATGTAAATCTCAGCCAACTGCTCTGAAGAATAGGTAGTACGCACAGGGATGAAGTGCACAGACTTGGTCAGCCGATCCACAATCACCCAAATGGCATCGAACTTCCTCAAAGTACATGGGAGCCCATACGAAATCTATGGTGATCCGCTACCACTTCCACTCTGGAATCTCTATCTGCTGAAGCAAGCCACCCGGCCTCTGATGCTCATATTTCACCTGCTGACAGTTGAGACAGCGAGCTACAAACCCAACTATATCTTTCTTCATCCTCCTCCACCCATAGTGTTATCTCAAATCCTGATACATCTTCGCGGCACCCGGATGGATGGAATACCGCGAGTTGTGGGCTTCCTCAAGAATCAACTCCCGAAGCCCATCTACATTGGGCATACATATCCGACCCTGTAACCTCAACACCCCATCATCTCCAATAGTCACATCTCTGGCATCACTATGAAACACCTTGTCCCTGAGGACAAGCAAATGAGGATCATCATACTGGCGCTCTCTGATACGATCAAACGAGGACGACCGAGAAGCCATACAAGCTAGAACCTGAGGGGGCGCCAAAATATCCAATCTCACTAGATGGTTGGCCAACGCCTGAACATCAACCACAAGAGGTCTCTCACTAACAGGAATGAATGCAAGACTGCCCATACTCACTGCCTTCCTACTCAAGGCATCGGCCACCATATTGGCCTTCCCCGGATGATGCAGAATAGTGATATCATAGTCCTTAAGCGGCTCCAACCATATCCACTGCCTCAAATTGAGATCCTTCTATTTGAACAAGTGCTGGAGGCTACGATGATCAGTAAACACCTCACAAGACACACCATAGAGATAGTGCCTCCAAATCTTCAACGCGTGAACAATGGCAGCCAACTCCAAATCATGAACTAGGTAGTTCTTCTCATTGGGCTTCAACTGATGTGAAGCATAAGCAATCACTCTACCCTCTTGCATCAAAACACACCCAATGCCGATCCGAGAAGCATCACAATATATGGTATAAGAGCCTGAAGTTGATGGTAGAACTAACACTGGAGCTGTGGTCAAGACAGTCTTGAGCTTCTGAAAACTCGCCTCACACTCATCCGACCAAAAGCGCCCTTTTGGGTCAATTTGGTCAAGGGTGATGCAATAGACGAGAAACCCTGAACGAACCAACGGTAATAACCCGCCAAACCAAGAAAGCTAAGAATCTCTGTGGCTGAGGACGGTCTGGGCCAACTCTGGACTGCCTCTATCTTCTTCGGATCTACCTGAATACCCTCACTGAACACCACGTGCCCCAAAACGCCACTGAACTAAGCCCAAAACTCACACTTGGAGAACTTAGCATAAAGCTTCTTCTCCCTGAACCGCTGCAACACAATCCGCAAATGCTGGGCATGCTCCTCCTGGCAACGAGAGTACACCAGGATATCATCAATGAATACAATAACAAACGAGTTAAGGTAAGGCTGGAACACACTGTTCATCAGATGCATGAATGCTGTCGGGGCATTGGTTAGCACAAAAGGCATCACAAGGAACTCATAATGGCTATATCGGGTCCTGAAAGCTGTCTTATGAATGTCTGAGTCCCTAATCTTCAACTGGTGATACCCTGACCTAAGATCAAGCTTGGAGAACACCCTCGCTCCCTGAAGCTGGTCGAATAGATCATCAATACACGGCAAAGGATACTTGTTCTTGATTGTGACTTTGTTCAACTGCTTGTAATCAATGCACATTCTCATAGTGCCATCCTTCTTCTTCACGAACAGAACCAGTGCACCCTAAGGTGACACACTAGGTCTAATAAACACCTTCTCAAGGAGTTCCTGAAATTGCTCCTTCAACTCAGTCGGTGCCATACGGTATGGAGGAATAGAAATGGGCTGAGTGCCCGGTACAAAGTCAATACCAAAGTCAATATCCCTGTCCGGCGGCATGCCCGGCATGTCTATAGGAAATACATCTGGAAAGTCCCTCACCCCCGGAACTGAATCAATAGTAGGGGTCTCTGCACTGACGTCCCTCAACAAGGCCAAATAAGAAAGACAACCCTACCCAACCATCCGCTGGGCCTTCAAGAATGAAATCACTCTACTGGGAACATAATCCGACGAACCTCGCCACTTAACCCGTGGCACTCCCGGCATAGCCAACGTCACCATCTTAGCGTGACAGTCCAGAATAGCATGACACGGGGACAACCAATCCATACCCAATATCACATCAAAGTCAAACATACTAAGCAACAATAGATCCACTCTAGTCTCTAGTTCCTCAATAATCACTACACATGATCGATATACACGGTCCACAACAATAATATCGCCCACTGCTGTAGATACATGAATAGATGAAACTAGATACTCGCGGGGCATATCCAAATAATAAGCAAAATACGACGACAAATATGAAAAAATGGAAGAGGCATCCCTGTGGCAAACTGAGATAATACCTGTGATCACAGCATCTGAAGCAATAACATCTGGTTTGGCAGGGAGTTCATAGAAACGGGCCTGACCGCCACCTGATCGGCCTCCCCCTCTAGGGCGACCCCTAGCTGACTGACCTCCACCCCGAAATAGCTGGCCGGGTGGTGAAGTAACTGGTGCTGAAGCCGGAGGCTGACTCCTCTGCTGGGATGAACCTCCTGTAAGGCGGGGACAGAACCTCTTGATATGACCCAAATCTCCACACGCAAAGCAACCTCTACCGGCCACTAGCAATGGGGACTGAAGGGAGCCCCGAGCACCGGGATACCCGGTAGAAGGCCCCGACATAGATGAACCCTAAGCTGATGGTGCATGAGAAGAACTCTGAGCTGGAAGGGCACTGAGAGATGAGTGACCTTGATGTGAACTGTGAGAACCATGGCCAGATGATGCGCCACGGTGAGCTGGATGAGCCGTTTGAGAATGCCTAAAGGGACGGCCCCTGCCGTGGTGAAACTGACCTCCCGAAGGAACACCACCAAAACTACCGGATCCACGAGGCCTCTTGGCCTCTCTCTCTCTCTACTCGCTCTTGGAGGCGAACCGACTCCATATCCCGAGCAATGTGAACAACCTCCTCAAAAGAAGCACCAAACACCCTCTCTCTAGTCATAAGAATCCGCAGTTGATATCTGAGGCCATCAATGAACCTCTTGATCCACTCCCTATCTGTGGGAACCAACCAGATAGCATGACAGGCCAACTCAGAGAATCTCATCTCATACTGCGTCACAGTCATATCATCATGACGCAACTGCTCAAACTGCCTGCGCAGCTCCTCTCTGCGGGACTGTGGCACATACTTCTCTAGGAAGAGAATGAAGAACTACTACCATGTAAGCGGCGCTGCACCAACCGGCCTACGCCTCTTATAAGCCTCCCACCAAGTGAAGGAAGCTCCAGAGAACTGAAAAGTAGTGAACGAGACCCCACTAGTCTCCAAAATACCTGTTATATGGAGAATCCTCTAACACTTATATAAGAAACCCTGGGCATCCTCGCCCTCTGCACCGCTAAAAGTCGGAGGCTAAAGTCTACCAAATCTCTCCAATCTACGTTGCTCATCATCAGGCATGGCAGGAACCACATAGTCCTAAGCAGCTGCAACCGGCTGGGCTGGTGGTGCCCCCGGTGTTTGAAGTCCCTCACCACCTGCTCAGGTGTGCGGGCGGCGGGAGTCTGAGCACCTCCCCCGGCCTGAGAAGTAGTTGCTGCGGCCAGAACAGAGACCGCCTGAGCAAGGCTGGTGCACACGGTCAAAATCTGGGCTAGGGCCTCCTGAAGGCCTGGGATAACAATAGGCACGGCTGGGGCCTGAGCTGGTCCCGCTGGTACATCTACAACCGGAACCTGATCCTAGACTGGGGCAACCAGTGCAGGTGCCACCCTAGCTGTTAAGCGGGCTGCACCCTTGCCCCTACCACGGCCTCTACCGCAACCTCGACCTCTCGCGGCCCCAACTGGTGGTACTGGTGGTTGTCTGTCCTGACCGGTAGCACGTGTCCTCACCATTGTGGGAGAATAGAATAACATAAGTTTAGTTACCAGAATCAACAGATTCGCACGACAAGAATTCAAGAATGTGAAGTTTCCTAAGGGTTCTGCAGCCTCTCGAAGATAAGTACAAATGTCTCTGTGCCGATCTGCAAGACTCTACTAAACCCGCTCATGACTCGTGAGACCTATGTAACCTAGGCTCTAATACCAACTTGTCATGATCCAAAACCCGACCAATCGTGATGGCGCCTATCGTGGAACTAGGCCAGCCTCAACTCAATAATCCAACACCACAATAGTATTCATTTTAAACAATAAACACAGGAGCGACAATTCATTAAGGAACATTTTTGAAAACAAAGTAAAATCCAAATTTTGATACAACTGCCCAAAACCGGGGTGTCACTGAGTGCATGAGCGTCTAAAGGAGAACATAGTCTATTAAAACGTTTAAGGAAACAAACTGAAATACATCTGGAGATAAAGATAGAGAGTCAAGGCCTGCGAGCGCGTGCAGACACCTTGCTAGTCTCCAAAAGCATGAACCCTCGATCAGCAACTGCCACTGGGACCAAAAGTGCCTGGAGCTGCACACAAGGTGCAGGGGGTAACGTGAGTACACCAACTCAGTAAGTAACGAGTCCAAACTATGGACTGAAAGGTAGTGACGAACTCAACCTCAACAGATACAATAGAGACAACGTACAGAAATGTAGGCATGCTTTCAGTTAAATAGACAGCTCAAAGCAATAAGGTAATTATAGATCTGAACAGTTTAAGATATATAACTCAACTACCTCTACATACCAATGCACCGGCTGTATGAAATGCACAATGTACTCCCACTCTCGAGTGCTCAACCGCTCGGTACTGAATATGGCCATCCGGCCCAGGGAAATCCATCCCGGAACATATATAACACTGACTGTAAGTCACTCAGTACTGAGGAAAAAGGACAATCCAAACCTGTGGAGAAATCCATCTCCAGGTATATATAAATAATCAACCACTCGATAGTGTATATGGCCATCCGGCCTAGGGAAATCCATCCCGGAACATACTCATCACTGACTATAAGTCACCCGGTACCGAGGAAAAAGGGTCATCCGAAATCCATCTCCAGATATCAATACTTCGGACAAATCCATGTTCAGGGAAATCCACCCCTCAATAATATCATCCGCGCCCACTGGGGGTGTGCGGACTCCGGAGGGGCTCCTACGACCCAAGCGCTATCACAATCAATATAATGGCTACGGCGTGCAGCCTGATCCCACAACTGTCACTCGTAATCAGGCTCTCGGCCTCACTCAGTCATCACTCTCCAGTCTCACCCACGGTCTCACAATGTCATGGAAACTAGCCCGGAAACAATGATGTGCTATGCCAATAATAACAATTGAGACTGAGATATGATATGAAATGCATGAATATGACTGAGTATTAAATATCAGTGAAATCAGTGAGATGACGGCAAGAAACAACCACTAGGGGTCCCAACAGTATCGGCGTGAAGCCCTAACATGATATTTATCATGTTTTGCAACTCAATTACTTTATCATATAATGGAAACACGGATATCAACAAGAAAAAGTCATTGAACGGTGCCATAGAATGAACCATGTCACGATTCCCACGGTGCACGCCCGCACACCCGTCACTTGGCATGTGCGTCACCTCAATACTAACCACATAACACGTAGTTCGGGGTTTCGACCTTTAGAACCAAGTTTGAAAGCGTTGCCCCAAACCGAGGAAATTCCTACTCCGCAATG
Organism: Nicotiana attenuata; assembly: GCF_001879085.1. NCBI lineage: Eukaryota > Viridiplantae > Streptophyta > Magnoliopsida > Solanales > Solanaceae > Nicotiana > Nicotiana attenuata. The sequence continues at coordinate 171,342 of NW_017670628.1, forward strand.
CCCTTTCCTCGCAACTCGGACTCCGAACGCCCTGAATCTAGCCACAAGCAATACAACACGATCAATATAGGCTAAAGGAATCAATTTCACAAGAAAAATAGCAATTCATAACCAAAATCCGAAATCGGCTCAAACCCGGCACCCAGGCCCACATCTCGAAATCCAAAAAAAGTTACAAAACCCCGAAAGCCCATTCGCTCACGAGTCTAACCATACTAAATTTATCAAAATCCGACCTCATTTGGTCACTCAAATCCTCAAAATCCACTCTCCAATTTCAAGCCCTAAATCCCCAAATTTCTAGCTCAAATCCCTAATTAGATGATGAATAAAGCCATGGATTCATGAAATTTATACCATTATGGGTTAGAATCACTTACCCCAATGTTGCTCCTTGAAATCATTCGAAAAATCGCCTCTCTCCCGAGTTCCTCAAGCCCAAAATTGAAAATGGAGAACAAAACCTCGAGCTGGGGTTTTTCGGCCCAGCAAAACCGCACCTGCGGTCCTATTTCCGCACCTCCGGAACCGCATCTGCGAAGAGGGCTCCGCTTCTGCGGAATTTCATTAAAAGAACTGACTCCGCTTTTGCGATCACCTGATCGCATCTGCGGTCATCGCAGATGCGGGGACCAAGCCGCACTTGCGATCCAACTGCGCACATATGCCTCTAAATCCGCTTCTGCGACCTTGGACCTGCGGTTGCCTATCCGCAAGTGCGGAAACACCAGCAACAGCAGCTTCAGCTGCATTTTTCCAACTCCAAACACTCTGATCACTACCCGAAATTACCCCGAGGCTCTCGGGACCACAACCAAACATACTAACAGATCCAACAACAGCATACGAACTTAGTCGAACTTTCGGATCACTCAAAACAACATCGAAACGCCAAAATACCCTCGGATTCAAGCTTAAGAACCTCTAAACTTCGGAATTCCACAAACGATGCCGAAACCCACCAAAACACATCCGAATAACCTAAAATTTTGCACACAAGTCAGAAATGACACCACGGACCTACTACAACTTCCAGAAATCCAATCCAACCCCGATATCAAAATTTCCACTGCCGACCAAAATCGCCAAAATTTAAACTTTCGCCAATTCAAGCCTAATTCTACTAAGGACCTCCAAATCACATTCCTGACGCGCTCCTAAGTTTAAAATCACCTAACGGAGCTAACAGAACCATCAAAATTCAAATCTGAGGTCGTTTACACATAAGTCAACATCTGGTCAACTCTTCCAACTTAAACCTTCTCATAAGAGACTAAGTGTCTCAATTCACTCCAAAACCGCTCCGAAACCGAACCAACTAACCCGGTAAGTCAAAATACAGCTTAGGAACACAAAAGATATAGAAAATGGGGGAACGGATCTATAACTTTCGAAATTACCGATCGGATCGTTACAACTTTTAAAAAAAATGTACCATTGTACCCATCGGGCCCAGCTGTACTAGAAGCACTAAGACTGAATATAGCTTCTTTAACTTCATCTTCACTAGGCAGAGCTGTCAACAAATCATTATGTTCTTCAGAAATATAACTAGGTATACAATCCAGGATATTAGTATTAAGAGTACTCTTAGAAGGTTAAAAAGGGATTCAAAATGTTTCACTGCTGCACAAGCAATCTTTTCATTCCCTTTGATCCACCTTCCTCTATCATTTTTTAGTCTATTCAATTGAATTCTTTTCCTTTTCTCTCTTAGCAAACAATGAAAGTACTTAGTATTACTATCACCCTCTTCATATCATTTGACTTGAGATTTCTGTTTGAGCATAGACTCCTGCATGCTAAGCCATTTGATATATTCTGCGTGCGCCTTATTAGAATCTTCTTTGGTTTGATCTGAAAAATTAGATAGGTCCATATCTTCTAGTTCTTGAACTTTTTCCTCCCATTTAATCACCTAATTATTGATATCACCCAACTCATTTTTTTACCAGTAACTTAGCCTTTTGCTGAGATTCTCGAGCTTGGTCTGGAGTCTCCACATGGGATTTCCATTAAACTAATCCCCCCAAACTACTGTAACGACATCAAAGAAACCTTGTTGATCCACCCAATAATTTAGAAATCTAAAATACTTAATAGCAGGTTACATTTATGGGAGTAAAGGCCACGTGGAGTTGATTGAACACATAAGGCAAAGTTAGAGCAGTTGAGAGATAAGATGACTAAAATGACCCCAGCCTGAATTTTAATGACCAAAAACTAACATGTCGAAACTTAAGCTCTTCTTTTTAATAGAAAAGAAATATATATAGGAGTAAAATGCAAAAAGTTACACCGGTTGTCCCCTAAGGGACTTGTCCTTAGATATTATTCCTGCTTTTGACTTTGTTAGAAAAATAAAATTTCTTTTTCACCAAGAACATTATAGTTTTTCAATATTAGAAACTTGATATTCTTGTTTGGGGGTTGTAATTGGAAGTTAATGATTGATTATTATTAAGATTGTCTGAATATTGATAGCTTATGCTTAAAATTTTAAGAAAATTTTACATGGTATAACTAACATCTAATGAGTATTTAGCATCCACAACGATAGTTTAAATTAATTACAACACATAGCTAATATTTGTATTTAAAGCAAACTTACCATCCACATAGATCTCTCCCTCCTCCTTACAACCGTAAGAATTATCTTCTCTCCCAAAACCTCTCTGTCGTCGTGACCACCACCATCGTCGGAAATCTCTACGGCCGGCGACATTCTCCAAATGATCCCAAAATTTTCTCATCTCTTGCTTTCATCCTCCTCTATACGAATTGAATACTCTCGAATTAATAAGGTAAATTAAATACAGTGTAAAAGTAGCAACGAATAAATACAATAAATTGAATACAACTGAATATCCCTGTAGTTTTTGAATTTTTGTTGTTTTGAATACAACCGGATTGAATGCAATGAGCTAAATATAGTGTAAAAGTAGTCTGCGAATGAATACAGTAAATTGAATACAATCAAATATCCATGTATCTTTTTAAACTTTTTTATAATTAAAAAAAAAAGCCAAATTGAATGCAATGAGTTGGATACAGCGGAATACACCCATATGGCAAGGAATTAGCAGCTACGAGTCGTAACTAACTAAACTATAGCTACAACTTGTTAAAAGCCTCCAAACTATAGCTGTTTCTAAAAGTTCCCCAATATTTAATTCAAATACTGATTTAGTGAATTACTTTAAAAATCTCAAAACTCCATTGTTTGTCCTTAGTTGAAGAGGACAAAGTGATTTTTCTTGATTTGATGTTATTCAATAAATTGGTGATTAAGGATCGTTTGTGTTGGTATTTGGAGATTTTATTGCAAATTTGAGATCATTTGGAGCAGATTTGAGGTGGTTTGATCGAAATTGGAATTGTAATTTAAAAAAAAAACTTTGTTGAAGAACACTGAAAAATTATGCCAAATCGGATAGAATTTGATGAAAAATTTAACAAATAGGTCAATTGTAGGTAACACCAAAGTCATGTCAATCCTGAATTTGGTGAATAATTAAACAAGCACAAAAAAGCAATCTAGTAAATAGGCCGAATGTAGATAATATATGGTTATGCCTATATGGTAGAATATGGTGAATAATTAAACAATCACAAAGTTATGCCAACGAAATAAAATTTATGAACAATTAATAATATCGATAGATTAAATGTATTATAAAATTTATTAATACTGTAGAGAAATTCTTGACAAGCAATAAGGTCTGTTTTTAAATACTCTTAAAAGGAATAATATATTAAGATCAGCCCTTTATGAGGCCACTTCTGTCAATCACTAAGAAAGAAAGAAAACATTTTGGCACGGCAAAGAGTAAAAAATATCGGGTTTTGTTTCATATTTAAGAGTCTACAATTTTCTTAATCACATTACTGAATAATGAATTAACGTCGACATTTTGACTAAAAAGAATAACCCCTTTCTAAATTTGTTAACAGTTTAGCTTAAACTTACAATTTTACCTTAACCAGAAACTATTATAACCACGCAAATACTCTAGATCTGTTATAAATAGAATTTTATTTATGGTGAATTTCTATATTTAGAGAGATTCTAGGGTTTATTACTTGGTGGCTAAGTCACTCTCTCCCTATAAATAGAGAGGTTCTATTCCATTGTAATTCATCCAATATCAATAAGAATTCTCTCTCCCTACTTTTCTCTGCAATATTCTTCTTTCTTTATTGTTTATAACACGTTATCAGTACGAGACTCTAACCAATTGAGTAGAAGCTTTGGGATTGAGCATAATGATTGTTAATTATTCCATGAACTTCCTTCATGATTAAATTCTGGATTTAAGGTAAGTATTTTACCGTATTTTTCTCTTTTATTCTATACTTTGATTTTAAATACAAGCAAAGACAACATTATTACTATGAATGTATCAATGGATATGGACGTGGCAATAGACAAAATTATAATCGTCATCATTTGTGGTAATGAGAACAATAAGGATTCTCAAAATAATCTTTCACTCTGTGAAAAATATTTGTCATCGATTTGACATGAGATTTTGTAAAGCACATATAGATGATTATGGTCCATTCATGATGTGAATGTGACAACATCTGATTTATGAATACATATTCATTCTTCAAAGAATATGAACATGCTAGTGGTAGTGAATATACCGCACTCACCTCTAAAAGGAGGTTTGAGATGATATAAGAAAATAATGTCATTATTATGGCATGAATGGTCATTGGTCGCGTACCTATTGTACGCCAAAATATTTTGGCATTGTGATTGTTAAAAGACAATGGAATGCAAGAAACAGATCTTGCATATAGTTTTGACCATAACCATAATGGTATAACTTTCTCCTTAAAAGAGATGTTCACCATATGGATGTTGATGAATATGTGATAGTACAAGAGTCTCAAAGAAACTTATTTAGTTTCTAAAGTATCCCCGAAAGCGGTTGGTTATATTGAGACTATAAATAAAGGAAAGATTTAATATCTTCTATTACTACAACTTGTAGCGGGGTAATATGTATGTGAAAAGCTACCCGCTTTATTCTCCAGTTTGTACTACACAAACAAAAGAATGCCACAATAAAGAGAAGTATATTGATATAAAAACCCATATCATAATAAACTTGGAGTTTATTGATAATTGCACACGTCATGGCGTAGACTCAAGTTTATCAATATTGATAATTTATTCAGTTGGCATAATTGGTTTATCCATATCAATTTAAGTATGATGTGCAAAAATAAAAGAGAATTCACATGGGTAAATATTAAAGAACTAGAATGTTCTTTACGAATTCTCTTACATTGCTTGTTCTCATTAATTAATAGACCAACTAAAAGTGGGAATGAATCCCATGAATGCTGGAAATATTGATAACTGTGATTTTAACACGTTTTATGCCCATACTTGCCTATGCTTTATGTATAAATTGTCATAAAATAGACCCAGAATGCTTACAAAGTGCGCTTGATTGCAGGTTTGAGCGACAAGATGACGAAAGTCAAAAATCAGCTCGAAACGGAGTGAAACCTGCTCAAGTGTAAAAAATCATTGAAGTAGGGACAAGAGGGCCTAGCGCGGACCGCACTGATTTGCTGCGCGGCCGCGCTAGGAGATTCAGAGAGCATCCATTTCAGGGGTTTCCATGCGCGGTCAGCGTCCCTTTCTACGCGGTCAGCGCTGGTGTCCATGCGGTCGCGCTTCATTGTTGTGCGGTCCGCGCCCATTAGCCTGCGCGGCCGCGCTACCTCTTTGTGCGGTCCACGTCCCCAGCTTCAGAAGTGAATGATCAAAGGCCAAGACCCCTAAGCGGCCGTGCTGCACTTCTGCGCGGTCCGCGCCAGCCCCATAGGGGTATTTTTGTCCAATTTTTCTAGCCTAGTATAAATAGAATATTTTGTTATTTCTAGGTCAAGTTTTAGATATCAGATAGCAGCAGCACTCGTGAGATTCAAGTTTTAGCCTATTTTGGGCATTTTCATCTTGTTTTATCGTGGATTCTTGTAGATTAACATTCTAGTTAATTAATATGTTGATTTTATCTACTACTTCTTCAATTTTTGTTGCTATTATGGCTAGCTAAACCCATTAGCTAGGGTTGTGGCTCAACCCTAGTGTGGGTAATTAATGGGTGTGATTGTTTAACGCTTGAATGATGTTGGGTGTTTGATATTTGGGTTAATTTTATATTTTAACTAGGATTTGGTGGTTGCAAACACTAAGTCTAGCTTAGTGGGTCTTGACTCTTCTTGAGAAAGAGTGTCTATGACTCCAAAATTAACCCAACAAGGAATTGGGATGGACCCATGAGAATGGTAGTCCCAATTAACGGGTAAAACCTCGAGAGAGTAATTACCCAACTTGAACCCTAAGTTGCTTGGCTTGTTAGCCTATCCAATTGGTCTCGAGAGAGTCAATTGGGAAAAATTACTCTTTCTAACGAGAGGTGTGAGAGTGAGTGCAATCGTGCAACGGTTATAGCATTAAGCCCCATAATCATCATTCTTGTATTAGGAATCTCTACCCGTTAGTTGACCACCTAGGTAAATGCCATGACCCTAGTGCCTTTCTCTATCTTGCATACAATCTAGAATTAATATCTTAGCATAATTTAGTTATAATTAGTAGTTGTTAAATTGTAGTTGATAATCATAAAAACCCAAAAATGATAGAAGATCAATTAGAAGCAAACACGCATTTCTAGGCTAAACAAATATCCAACTCCCTTTCTAGCTCCCTGTGGAAATTGACCCCGATACCACTATTGGGTAAAAGTATTAGCGCCCACTCTTCGTAAGGTTGAGTTCGCTACGCGATATCACTTTTTGGCGTCCTTGCCGGGGAGTTTACGGTGTTAACTATTTGTGTAGCTAGTTTTGTGTTTTGCTTCTCTTTCCTTCTTTTTACTAACTTTATTTGTGTTGATCCATCAGGTACACATGGCTCTAAACGGAAATGACCCTCTTGGCAATGCCTTGGCGGGGGAGGAGGTTGAAGATGTTGAGCAAGATGAGCTTCCGGTACCTCAAGTACCACGGAGAGGTCGAAATGCCAATGCTAATGTACATGACAACAATCCTATTCCAGACCCTCCTCCGCCACCGCCAAGAGAGGTCCCAAGAGTTCTTCCTAATCAAGGGTACGCGAGTGCCATATTTCCTCCCCGAATCCGGGCGGGGAACTTTCAAATCACAAATGTCATGTTGACCTTGCTCGAGCAAAGGGGATATTTTACGAGCGCCTCCGACCAAAATGCATACAAGCACTTGAAGGGGTTCGTAGATACTTGCTGGGGCAGCAAACAAACAAACGTGTCAGAGGATGCGTTGAGATTGAGGCTTTTTCCGTTTTCTCTTCGGGGCAAAGCGTTGGACTGGTTAGAAAGGTTACCAAATCATTCTATCACCACATGGGATGAATTGGCGGACAAATTTATTTCCAAGTTCTTTTCTCCAAGTCATATGGCGGCTCTTTGGGACGAGATTCTAGCCTTTAAGCAGATGCCAACGGAGCCATTGCATGAGATCTGGGAGCGATATAGAACAATGGTGAAGGAATGCCCTAACAACGACATGACTGAGGCAATGATCCAACAGACTTTCAATAGGGGCATCAACACCACAAATCAATGCATTGTGAACCAATTGGCCGGTAGGAACTTTATGAAACTTTCTTACCAAGAGGCATGTGACGTACTTGATGAAATGGTGGACACCTCTTCGGCATGGCAAAGCCGAGCGAATGTACCCCAAGGTGACCCCACGGTCATCCATTTGCACAAGGAGTTGAGTGATCATGTCCAAGCTATTGCCGAACTTACAACAACAATGAATCAGTTGGCGAAGGCGCAATTGCAAGAAGTACAAAACCCGCGCCAAGTCAATGCAATGGAGAATGGTTCTATGCTAAAAAGGAGGCAAAGAGGGCAACAACAACCTCAAGGTAACGGTGAGCAGTTTGACAACAACAATGATGGTGGTGGTTATTCGAACGAGTGTTTTGATGATCAAAGTGAGGAGTGCCAATATGTCAATAACTACCAAGGAAATAGAGGAAATCAAGGGAATCAACAATGGCGTCCTCAAGGCAATTGGGGCAATCAACAAGAAGGCGGCAATTGGAATAACAATAATCCACAACAAGGTAGCAACAATTGGAACAATAACAATCAGAACAACAATTGGGGTAATCAAGGTAATAACCAAGACAATTGGAATGGGAACAACAACAATAGCAATCAAGGAGGGTGGAATAATGGTGGTAGGGGGCAAGGCTTTCAAAGGCTCCCCATGTTCCAACAACCAAACAATCCACCCCCTTTCAGTCACAAGGGCATAGTTCTTCTGGAAGTGATATGGGACGGATAGAAATGATGTTCGAGCAGATGATGTAAAAGAATCAAGATTCTGACGCACAATTGGCTTCGCATAACACATCTATCCGAAATCTAGAGGTGCAAATAGGACAAATCTCTCAAGCCTTAAATACCTGACCAAAAGGTGCGCTACCAAGTGATACGGTAGTGAACCCGAAGGGGGGTAACAATCATGTGATGGCTGTTACAACTAGGAGTGGAAGAGGCGGTGATGTGCATGCCTCGGTTGAGAATCAAGTTGTGAATGATGAAATTAAGTTGCATGATGATGATTCACATTTGAATGTTGACAATGTGGTTGAACCAATAGTGACAAATGATGTGCGGATTGATATTGATGATGAGGCCGGGGTAGAGACTCAAGATACCGTGAACCCGTCTAGGGAACACATTATTGATATCCCCGAGCCGGCGGTGCCCAAGGCAAAGGCACCCTTGCCTAAACCACCTCTACCATATCCTCAGCGGTTAGCAAAGCAAAAGAACGACAATCAGTTCAAGAAATTCATAGACATGATGAAGAACCTCACAATCAATGTTCCTTTAGTGGAGGCACTTGAACAAATGCCTGGGTACGCAAAATTTATGAAGGATTTAGTCACCAAGAAGCGTTCTATGGAGTGTGAAACAACAAAGATGACGCACCAAGTTAGTGCGATTGTGCATTCTATGGCCCCGAAACTAGAGGACCCTGGAGCTTTCACTATTCCTTGCACTATCGGAAGTGCGGACTTTGCTAAGGCCCTATGTGACTTGGGGGCTAGCATTAATTTGATGCCATACTCAGTCTTCAAGACTTTGGGAATTGGGCAACCTAGGCCAACCTCAATGAGACTTCAAATGGCGGACCGGTCGATGAAGAGGCCTTTAGGTATAATTGACGATGTGCTTGTCCGAGTGGACAAATTCATATTGCCGGCCGACTTTGTCATATTGGATTGCGAAGTGGATTTCGAAGTGCCTATTATTCTTGGAAGACCTTTCCTAGCTACGGGGAAGGCATTGGTTGATGTGGAAGCAGGGGAGTTAACATTCCGTGTGGGAGACGAGAAGGTGGTATTTCATGTGTGCAAGTCAATGAGGCAACCCAATAGTACGGAGGTGTGTTCATTTGTGGACATTGTCACGACGGTGATAGTGGATGACACAAGTGCCTTGATTAATGTTGAAGATCCTCTTGAAGACGTGCTTCTTAACATGGATGCCAATGATGATGCCGGTAGAGTGGAGTGCGTGAATGCATTGCATGGAATGGGTTCATATTCATATGAACCTAGAAAACTATCTTTGGATCTTGAAAATCGCAAAACTCCGCCAACCAAGCCATCAATTGAGGAGCCACCGGTGTTGGAGTTGAAACCACTTCCTCCACACCTCAGGTATGAATTCTTGGCCTCTAATTCTACTCTTCTAGTTATTCTTTCTTCTTGCCTTACTATCTTGCAGGTTGAGGCCACTGTGGAGGTGCTCCAAAAGCGAAAAGGGGCAATAGGATGGACTTTGGCGGACATCAAGGGAATAAGCCCCGCATTTTGCATGCATAAGATCATCTTGGAGGAGGATGCACGGCCATCTCTTGAACATCAAAGGAGACTCAACGAGGTGATGCAAGAAGTGGTAAAGAAAGAGGTTATCAAGTGGCTTGACGCCGGTGTGGTTTACCCGATCTCGAACAGTTCATGGACCTCTTTACCCGTTAATTGGGATTACCATTCTCATGGGTCCATCCCAATTCCTTGTTGGGTTAATTTTGGAGTCATAGACACTCTTTCTCAAGAAGAGTCAAGACCCACTAAGCTAGACTTAGTGTTTGCAACCACCAAATCCTAGTTAAAACATAAAATTAACCCAAATATCAAACACCCAACATCATTCAAGCATTAAACAATCACACCCATTAATTACCCACACTAGGGTTGAGCCACAACCCTAGCTAATGGGTTTAGCTAGCCATAATAGCAACAGAAATTGAAGAAGTAGTAGATAAAATCAACATATTAATTAACTAGAATGTTAATCCACAAGAATCCACGATAAAACAAGATGAAAATACCCAAAATAGGCTAAAACTTGAATCTCACGAGTGCTGCTGCTGTGCTGCTGGGACATGAGCTGGATCAAGGACAAGCTGAACCACCGGTGGAACACTGGATGTACCCTCATGAACCCGGGCCACCTCTATCACAACTCCCTCAGTGCTAGGGAGTTTCCTCTTCTTCCTCGGCCTGGGAGTCTCCTCCTGCTGTGGCTGAACTGCTGATGGATCTACAGTTGGCTCCCCGAAGAGTAAGTCAAGTGGCATCTGATCCGCCAAAAGCTTATCCACATCCTCCCTCAACTTCATCACTGACCCCTTAGAAGCCTTTTGCTTCCTCAATTTCCTGTGCTCCCTAGCTAGTTTACCCAATGTTGTGCTGTGTGCTCCAACTGCCTTAGCCAAGGCATTTTGTGTCTCCATCATCTTATCCTGGTTGGCCATGATCTTCTTCAGTGTCTCCTCAATAGAAGGAGGGATCTCAACTGTGGAAGGGGCTGACTTTGCCTGAACTACAGTAGCCAAGTTTGACAACTTGGATGTCACAGCTGACATCCAGTTGTTCAAACTGGCTAGAGACTGAGCAAGCTGGTGGGCAGTGAACCGGTGAGTCTTCGATGAAGGGACATCCGGGTCTGCTGCAGTAGATGGACCAGCAATAGTAGAAGGGCCCTGAGGCAATGTCTCACTGGTAGCAGGGATGGTGGAAGGCTCAGTGGGCTGCTCAATAACCGCTGGCTCCTCGGACTGGCCAGGTGCGGTGGAAGTGGATGCCTGAGGCTTTTTGGACCTCTTTGGGTTGTCGGGACCCAACTGACTGTACCATGAGTAGGGGGCCACTGGATCTACCTTGACATCAAACCTCTTCTTCTTCACCTTCAATTCTCTAAAGTACAGGGAAAGAGTGTTCGGGAAGGGGTAGTTTGTGTTGGTCTCCTGCCCGACCGTAGAAATCACTCTTGACATGATGTTGCCCACATTGAGAGGAAAACCAGCCATAATAGAAGCCACTAACACTGCACGAGGAATAGGAACTGTGTGATCATGAGTGGAGGGGTCAAGCCTACTACACACGAAGGTCAACCAACCCTTTGCTTCAAAACTGAACGTGTTTCTCAGAATCTTCTCTCCTGCTTTCAACCAAACTGGGACAGTGCCCGGGGCTGCCAAGTTCTGGGCCAACCACGGGCGAACCTCTTCTTTCATTGCCAGCTTTTCTAAGTATTGGGTTTCGTCCTCTTCGTTGAACCCCAAAAATTCGTTCAGAGACTTCCCATCAAACATCACCACTTTGTCCCTCACTTGTGTCGCCTTTGAGTCTTTCACTACATGATAAACATTACAATAAAATTCTTTCACCATATGTTCATTTGCGACTATGCAACGTTCCTTGAAGAACCCCCAACCCTCTCTAGTACGGAATTGTGCTTGCACATGTGGGTTTAGAGGAAGAAGATCAGAGTCAATAAATTGCCTTTCCGGAATCAATTTTCTTTTGGGCCACCACTCTCGAAATCTGTGGAAAACTATTTCACTTACAAATCTATCAGCCCATGCTTCCGGTTTTCTTGTTCTCTCAACACCACCAACTTGGGGCTCACCCTCCTCGCCATATCCTGCACTCTCCCCAGATAATGAATTTGTGGGGGAGGTGGAGTATTGTGCCTCACTTTTATCTTCGGACTCATCAGACGAGTCCAAAACTACATTCACCGGTTTTTTGAGGCTTTTATCAGCTGGTCCCTTGGAGGTAGGTGAAGCTGAGGGAGAGTCATGCAATTGGAGCGAGAGAGACATGTGAGTGGGAGCAGATTCAGAAGTAATACTCCGAGATGGGGCATACTCACTCCCCGAAGAGAAAGGGCGCGGACCGCGCAAAAGAGCCACGCGGACGCGCTGGGTAGCGCGGACCGCGTAAAATTTGAGCGCGGACCGCGCTTAAGATGTTCCAGAGACACCCTTCTCTGAATCTCACCGACGCAGTCCGCACTGTTTTGGACCGCGGCCGCGCTAGACTAGCGCGGACCGCGCAGAAAGGACACGCGGCCGCGTAGGGCAACCAATGAACTGAGGACGGGGATTTTCATTTAAGTCCAATTTATTTGTTCAAATTATGGGTCCTAATTGTCCCTACTAAGTTACTAATCAAGAAATTATGCCCATTGTTTCACATAAACACACAAAATCTACCCTAACAGGTAAAACTAAGAGAGAAAGAAGAAAATAAGAAGTTATACTAACAGGAAGCAAAATAAAATAAAATAAAATAAACTATGAATGAGATTAGTGAGGAATGTTACCAGGGGTTGTGAAAGTTTTAACTACTTGAAGCAAATTGTTGTTTTGATGCACAGTGAAAATTTGAGGGCTCAAGTAGAAAATTGGCGAAAAGGTTAAAATGAAGCCTAGGGTCTCTATTTATAGAAAACATTGTGGGACCCATTACTTACCCACCAGCGCGGCCATGCAGAAATGGCCGCGGACCGCGCTGGATTTTCAGCATCCTTAATTGCCTGAACAACCCACGCGAATCGTACTATTTTGGTGCGCGGCCGCGTGGGAAACTTCAGAGAGTAGGCATTTTGAGCTTCTCACGCGCGGACCGCACAAAAATGTCACGCGGACCGCGCAGAAAACTTCAGAGACTCAGCTCTTATTTCACCAGCCTACGCGGACCGCACTGTTTTGGTGCGCGGCCGCGTAGGCAAACTTCAGAGACCTTAAGATTTTTGCTACTTTTGCCTTGCACTGGTCCAACATCAACCCTGCAACATCTCACAAACCATGAGTTGAAAAATCCTAATCTACAACGAAAAAATAAAAAGAAAGAAAAAGACATGGGTTGCCTCCCAAGAAGCACCTGATTTAACGTCACGGCACGACGCATTTTACCACAATATCACTTCAAATGAAGGAGTGCCACCACGTGGTTGTCATCAATTTTCCCCAAGTAATGCTTCACACGATGCCCATTGACTCGGAAAACTTCACCATTTTTGTTCTTGAGATCAATAGCACCAAATGGGGTCACCCCAACAACTTCAAATGGACCACTCCACCTAGACTTGAGCTTTCCCGGGAATAACCTCAACCGGGAGTTGAATAGAAGAACCATGTCACCCACCTTGAATTCTTTACCCCGAGCATACTTGTCATGGAGGTA
>NW_017670628.1:187747-191603 GCF_001879085.1 Nicotiana attenuata
GGTCACTACCGTCATTCCACCTTCTTTAGCACACATTGGACCGGAGAGGTCCATGAACTGTCCGAGATCGGGTAAACCACACCGGCGTCAAGCCACTTGATGACCTCTTTCTTTACCACTTCTTGCATCACCTCATTGAGTCTCCTTTGATGTTCAAGAGATGGCCGTGCATCCTCCTCCAAAATGATCTTATGCATGCAAAATGCGGGGCTTATCCCCCCGATGTCCGCCAAAGTCCATCCTATTGCCCTTTTTCGCTTTTGGAGCACCTCCACAGTGGCCTCAACCTGCAAGTTAGTAAGGCAAGAAGAAAGAATAACTGGAAGAGTAGAATTAGAGCCCAAGAATTCATACCTGAGGTGTGGAGGAAGTGGTTTCAACTCCAACACCGGTGGCTCCTCAATTGATGGCTTGGTTGGCGGAGTTTTGCGATTTTCAAGATCCAAAGATAGTTTCCTAGACTCATATGAATATGAACCCATTCCATGCAATGCATTCACGCACTCCACTCTACCGGCACATCATTGGCATCCATGTTAAGAAGCATGGCTTCAAGAGGATCTTCAACATTAATCAAGGCACTTGTGTCATCCACTATCACCGCCGTGACAATGTCCACAAATGAACACACCTCCGTACTATTGGGTTGCCTCATTGACTTGCACACATGAAATACCACCTTCTCATCTCCCACACGGAATGTTAACTCCCCTGCTTCCACATCAACCAATGCCTTCCCCGTAGCTAGGAAAGGTCTTCCAAGAATAATAGGCACTTCGAAATCCACTTCGCAATCCAATATGACAAAGTCGGCCGGTAATATGAATTTGTCCACCCGGACAAGCACATCGTCGATTATACCTAAAGGCCTCTTCATCGACCGGTCCGCCATTTGAAGTCTCATGGAGGTTGGCCTAGGTTGCCCAATTCCCAAAGTCTTGAAGACTGAGTACGACATCAAATTAATGCTAGCCCCCAAGTCACATAGGGCCTTAGCAAAGTCCGCACTTCCGATAGTGCAAGGAATAGTGAAAGCTCCAGGGTCTTCTAGTTTCGGGGCCATAGAATGCACAATCGCACTAACTTGGTGCGTCATTTTTATTGTTTCACACTCCATAGAACGCTTCTTGGTGACTAAATCCTTCATAAATTTTGCGTACCCAGGCATTTGTTCAAGTGCCTCCACTAAAGGAACATTGATTGTGAGGCTCTTCATCATGTCTATGAATTTCTTGAACTGATTGTCGTTCTTTTGCTTTGCTAACCGTTGAGGATATGGTGGAGGTGGTCTAGGCAAGGGTGCCTTTGCCTTGGGCACCGCCGGCTCGGGTATATCAATAATGTGTTCCCTAAACGGGTTCACGGTATCTTGAGTCTCTACCCCGACCTCATCATCAATATCAATCTGCACATCATTTGTCACTATTGGTTCAACCACATTGTCAACATTCAAAGGTGCATTATCATCATGCAACTCAATTTCATCATTCACAACTTGATTCTCATCCGAGGCATGCACATCACCGCCTCTTCCACTCCTAGTTGTAACCGCCATCACATGATTGTTACCCCCTTTCGGGTTCACTATCGTATCACTTGGTAGCGCACCTTTTGGTCGGGTATTTAAAGCTTGAGAGATTTGTCCTATTTGCACCTCTAGGTTCCGGATAGATATGTTATGCGAAGCCAATTGCGCGTCAGAATCTTAGTTCTTTTTCATCATCTGCTCGAACATCATTTCTATCTGTCCCATATCACTTTCAGAAGAACTAGGCCCTTGTGACTGAAAGGGGGGTGGATTGTTTGGTTGTTGGAACATGGGGGGCCTTTGAAAGCCTTGCCCCCTACCACCATTATTCCACCCTCCTTGATTGATATTGTTTTTGTTCCAATTGTTGTTGTTCCCATTCCAATTGCCTTGGTTATTACCTTGATTGCCCCAATTGTTGCTTTGATTGTTATTGTTCCAATTGTTGCCACCCTGTTGTTGATTATTGTTATTCCAATTGCCGCCTCCTTGTTGATTGCCCCAATTGCCTTGGGGGCGCCATTGTTGATTTCCTTGATTTCCTCTATTTCCTTGGTAGTTATTGACATATTGGCACTCCTCACTTTGATCATCAAAACACTCGTTCGAATAACCACCACCATCGTTGTTGTTGTCAAACTGCTCACCGCTACCTTGAGGTTGTTGTTGCCCTCTTTGCCTCCTTTTAGCATAGAAACATTCTCCATTGCATTGACTTGGCACGGGTTTTGTACTTGTTGCAATTGCGCCTTCGCCAACTGATTCATTGTTGTTGTAAGTTCGGTAATAGCTTGGCCATGATCACTCAACTCCTTGTGCAAATGGATGACCGTGGGGTCACCTTGGGGTACATTCGCTCGGCTTTGCCATGCCGAAGAGTTGTCCACCATTTCATCAAGTACGTCACATGCCTCTTGGTAAGAAAGTTTCATAAAGTTCCCACCGGCCAATTGGTTCACAATGCATTGATTTGTGGTGTTGATGCCCCTATACAAAGTCTGCTGGATCATCGCCTCAGTCATGTCGTTGTTAGGGCATTCCTTCACCATTGTTCTATATCGCTCCCAGATCTCATGCAAGGGTTCCGTTGGCATTCGCTTAAAGGCTAGAATCTCATCCCGAAGAGCCGCCATATGACTTGGAGAAAAGAACTTTGCAATAAATTTGTCCGCCAATTCATCCCATGTAGTGATAGAATGATTTGGTATCCTTTCTAACCAGTCCAATGCTCTACCCCCAAGAGAAAACGGGAAAAGCCTCAATCTCAACGCATCCTCTGACACGTTTGTTTGTTTGCTGCCCCAGCAGGTATCTACGAACCCCTTCAAGTGCTTGTATGCATTTTGGTCGGAGGCGCCCGTAAAATATCCCCTTTTCTCGAGCAAGGTCAACATGACATTGGTGATTTGAAAATTCCCCGCCCGGATTCGGGGAGGAACGATGGCACTTGCGTACCCTTGATTAGGAAGAACTCTTGGGACCGCTCTTGGTGGTGGCGGAGGAGGGTCTGGAATAGGATTGTTGTCATGTACATTAGCATTGGCATTTCGACCTCTCCGTGGTACTTGAGGTACCGGAAGCTCATCTTGCTCAACATCTTCAACCTCCTCCCCGCCAAGGTATTGCCAAGAGGGTCATTTCCGTTTAGAGCCATGAGTACCTGATGGATCAACACAAATAAAATTAGTAAAAAGAAGGAAAGAGAGGCAAAACACAAAACTAGCTACACAAATAGTCAACACCGTAAGCTCCCCGGCAACGGCGCCAAAAAGTGATTAGGTCACAGCAGACTCAACCTTAGGAAGAGTGGGCGCTAATACTTTTACCCAATAGTGGTATCGGGGTCAATTGCCACAGGTAGCTAGGAAGGGAGTTGGATATTTGTTTAGCCTAGAAATGCGAGTTTGCTTCTAATTGATCTTCTATCATTTTTGGGTTTTTCTTTGTGATTATCAACTAAAATTTAACAACTACTAATTATAACTAAATTATGCTAAAATATCAAGTCTCGGTTGTATGCAAAATAGAGAACAGCACTAGGGTCGTGGCATTTACCTAGGTGGTCAACTAACGGGTAGAGATTCCTAATACGAGAATGATGATTATGGGGCTTATGATATAACCGTTGCACGATAGCACTCACTCTCACACCTCTCGGTAGAGAAAATGATTTTGCCCAATTGACTCTCTCGAGACCAATTGGGTAGGCCAACAAACCAAGCAACTTAGGGTTCAAGTTGGGTAATTGCTCTCTCGAGGTTTTACCCGTTAATTGGGACTACTATTCTCATAGGTCCATCCCAATTCCTTGTTGGGTTAATTTTGGAG
>NW_017670628.1:192625-232594 GCF_001879085.1 Nicotiana attenuata
GTCTCCAGCCTGGACCTGGGATCAGTTCACGCATACATTTCTGGAGAAGTTTCTCCCTGTCACACAGCGTGAGGCCTATCGGAGGAAGTTTGAGCGTCTGCATCAGGGGTCCAAGTCAGTCACCCAGTACGAGACCAGGTTTATTGAGTTGGCTCGCCATGCTACTGTTATACTCCCCACTGAGAGGGAGAGGGTGAGACGATTTATTGATGGACTTATCCAGCCTATTCGTCTCCAGATGGCCAGAGAGGCGGGGAGTGATATTACATTTCAGGAGGCGGCCAATGTGGCGTGGAGGATCGAGATGGTATTGCCACAGGGGGGTGGTCATAGAGCAGACAAGAGACCCCGTCAGTCAGGCCGATTCAGTGGTGCCTCATCTGGAGGCAGAGATTCTTATGATAGGGGTCAGCCTTCTAGGCCTTTCCAGTCAGCCCTCCAGGTTTCTCAGGGTGCCCCAGGTGATCGTGGTTTCCGTGGGCATTATTCTGATCAGCAGCCATTCAGTGCACCGCCAGCTCCTATCAGTGCGCCGCCGCTTCAGAGTTTCCGTGGTGGTCATTCAGGTCGACAGGGCCCGCAGACTCAGCAGCTGAGGACTTGTTACACTTGTGGTGACACGGGTCATATTGCCAGATTTTGCCCTCGAGCACCGAGCAGTTCTCAGCACCAGGGTTCTCGTGCCATGGTTCAGGCACCAGCTGCTCCACAGCCCGCCCCGCCAGCCAGAGGTGGAGGTAGAGGTGCCAGAGGTGGAGGTAGAGGTCATAGAGGTGGAGCTCAGACCGCCAGAGGTGGAGGCCAGCCAACAGCAGGCCGTCCCAGAGAGGCAGATCAGAGTGGTGGGGCCCAGCCCCGATGTTATGCTCTTCAGGCTAGGCCAGAGGCAGAGGCTTCAGATGCAGTCATTACAGGTACGGTTCTGGTTTGTGATAGAGATGCTTCAGTGTTGTTTGATCCGGGGTCTACGTATTCGTATGTGTCATCCTATTTTGCCCCGTATTTGATCATGCCTAGTGATGCATTGGGTATTCCTGTTTATGTGTCTACGCCGGTGGGTGATTCCATCGTGGTTGATCGAGTCCATCACTCTTGTGTTGTGGTGATTGGGGGTCTGGAGACTCGTGTAGATCTGTTGCTTTAGATATGGTCGACTTTGATATTATATTGGGGATGGACTGGTTATCACCCTATCACGCTATCTTGGACTGCCATGCCAAGACTGCGACCTTAGCTTTACCGGGTATGCCTCGCTTAGAGTGGAGAGGGACTCCAGGTCATTCTACCCGCAGTGTCATATCGTATGTGAAGGCTCGGCGTATGGTCAAGAAGGGGTGTTTCTCTTATCTAGCTTATGTTCGGGACTCCAGTGCTGAGGTCCCCTCTATTGATTCTGTGCCCGTTGTTTGTGAGTTCCCTGATGTTTTCCCTTCAGACCTGCCGGGTATGCCACCCGACAGGGATATTGATTTCTGCATCGATCTGGTTCCGGGCACTCAGCCCATTTCCATTCCACCATATCGTATGGCCCCGCCGGAGTTGAAGGAGTTAAAAGAACAGTTGCAGGATTTGCTTGAGAAGGGTTTCATTAGACCTGGTGTCTCTCCTTGGGGTGCGCCGGTGTTATTTGTCAAGAAGAAGGATGGGTCAATGAGAATGTGTATTGATTACCGGCAATTGAACAAGGTAACGGTCAAGAATAAGTATCCACTCCGAGGATTGATGATTTATTCGACCAGCTTCAGGGTGCCAGGGTATTTTCCAAGATTGACTTGCGATCTGGTTACCATCAGTTGAGGATTAGGGCATCCGATGTCCCTAAGACAGCCTTCCGCACTCGGTATGGGCATTATGAGTTCTTGGTTATGTCATTTGGGTTGACAAATGCCCCAGCAGCTTTCATGGACTTGATGAACCAAGTGTTCAGGCCTTATTTGGATTCATTCGTGATACTGTTCATTGATGATATATTGATATACTCCCGCAGCCAGGAGGAGCACGAGCAGCACCTTAGAGTGGTTCTTCAGACTCTGAGGGATAGTCAGTTATATGTTAAGTTCTCGAAGTGTGAATTCTGGTTGCGTTCAGTTGCATTTCTGGGTCATGTTGTATCAGCTGAGGGTATTCAGGTGGACCCAAAGAAGATAGAGGCAGTCAAGAACTGGCCTAGACCAGCATCAGCTACAGAGATTCGGAGTTTCTTGGGGTTGGCAGGCTACTACAGACGGTTCGTGGAGGGATTTTCATCTATTGCAGCCCCGATGACCAGATTGACCCAGAAGGTTGCCCAGTTCAGATGGTCGGATGAGTGTGAGGCGAGCTTTCAGAAGCTCAAGACAGCTTTGACTATGGCACCGGTGTTGGTTTTGCCCACAGGATCAGGGCCTTACACAGTTTATTGTGATGCTTCCCGTATTGGGCTTGGTGCAGTGTTGATGCAGGATGGCAAGGTCATTGCCTATGCTTCGAGACAGTTGAAGATTCATGAGAAGAACTATCCAGTGCATGATCTAGAGTTGGCAGCCATAGTTCACGCATTAAAGATTTGGAGGCATTATTTGTATGGCGTGGCGTGTGAGGTGTTCACTGATCACAAGAGTCTTCAGTACTTGTTCAAGCAAAAGGAATTGAATTTGAGGCAGAGGAGGTGGTTGGAGTTGTTGAAGGATTATGATGTCACCATTCTTTATCATCCGGGGAAGGCCAATGTGGTGGCCGATGCTTTGAGTAGGAAGTCAGCCAGTATGGGCAGTCTCGCTTATATTCCGGTCAGCCAGAGGCCGCTTGCTTTGGATGTTCAGGCTTTAGCCAATCAGTTCGTGAGACTGGATGTTTCTGAGCCCAGTCGTGTGTTAGCTTGCACGGTCGCTCGTTCTTCATTATTGGAGCGTATCCGTGATCGGCAGTTTGATGATCCTCATTTGTGTGTCCTTAGAGACACGGTGCAGCGAGGAGGTGCCAAGCAGGTTACCTTAAATGCGGATGGAGTTTTGAGATTGCAGGGGCTAGTTTGTGTGCCCAATATGGATGGGCTTCGAGAGTTGATTTTGGAGGAGGCCCATAGTTCCAGGTACTCTATTCATCCGGGCGCCGCGAAGATGTATCAGGATTTGCGGCAGCATTATTGGTGGCGTAGAATGAAGAAGGATATCGTAGCATATGTGGCTCGTTGTTTGAATTGTCAGCAGGTTAAGTACGAGCATCATAGGCCCGGTGGTGTATTCTAGAGGATTGAGCTTCCCGAGTGGAAGTGGGAGCGGATTACTATGGATTTTGTTATTGGACATCCGCTGACTCGGAAGAAGTTCGATGCGATATGGGTTATTGTTGATAGGTTGACCAAGTCAGCACATTTCATTCCTGTGGCAGTCTCCTATTCTTCTGAGAGATTAGCTGAGATTTATATCCGGGAGATTGTTCGGCTTCATGGCGTGCCGACATCTATCATTTCGGACCGGGGTACGCAGTTTACCTCGCGCTTCTGGAGAGCAGTTCAGCGAGAGTTGGGCAGACGGGTTGAGTTGAGCACAGCATTTCATCCCCAGACGGACGGTCAGTCCGAGCGGACTATTCAGATTCTAGAGGATATGCTTCGAGCTTGTGTTATTGACTTTGGAGGTTCGTGGGATCAGTTCTTGCCTTTAGCGGAGTTTGCCTACAACAACAGCTACCAGTCGAGCATCCAGATGGCTCCTTATGAGGCTTTATATGGTAGGCGGTGTCGGTCTCCGGTTGGATGGTTTGAGCCGGGAGAGGCTCGGTTGTTGGGTACAGATTTGGTTCAGGAGGCCTTGGACAAGGTCAAGATCATTCAGGATAGGCTTCGTTCAGCTCAGTCTAGGCAAAAGAGTTATGCAAACCGCAAGGTTCGAGATGTGGCATTCATGGTTGGTGAGCGGGTATTGCTCCGGGTGTCGCCTATGAAGGGCGTGATGAGATTTGGGAAGAAGGGCAAGCTTAGCCCAAGGTTCATTGGTCCGTTTGAGATTGTTGATCGAGTGAGAGAGGTGGCTTATAGACTTGCATTGCCGCCTAGCTTATCAGCCGTACATCCAGTTTTTCATGTATCCATGCTTCGGAGGTATCACGGCGATCCAGCCCACGTGTTAGACTTTAGCACTGTCCAGTTGGACAAGGACTTGTCTTATGAGGAGGAGCCGGTAGCTATTCTGGACCGGCAGGTTCGTCAGTTGAGATCCAAGAGTTTCCCTTCTGTTCGTGTTCAGTGGAGAGGTCAGCCTCCTGAGGCATCGACCTGGGAGTCCGAGTCCGATATGCGGAGCCGTTATCCTTATCTTTTCCCCGACTCAGGTACTTCTTTCTTCTGTCCGTTCGAGGACGAACGGTTGTTTTAGAGGTGGAGAATGTGACGACCCAAACGGTCATCACTTGTTTCCTTACTCATTCTGTGCTTCTGAGGCCTTAAAAACCTCATTTAGGGTTGCCTCAATTTGCGTGCGCAGTCCGGGCGCGTAGCCAGAAAGCTTAAATATGAATTCTATGAGAAAAATGCTAAATTTTGATATTAAATTTGATAAATTTGACTTCGGTCAATATTTTGGATAAACGGACCCAGACCCGTGATTTGACGGTCCCGGAGGGTCCGTAGGAAAATATGGGACTTGGGCGTATGCCCGGAATAAAATTTCGAGGTCCCAAGCCCGAGAAATGAATTTTTGTGTGAAATTGTTTTCTGGAAATGATTAAGGAAAATGAAGATGAAATTTGATTAAAAGACTATGGTATCGGGCTCATATTTTGGTTCCGGTGCCCGGTACAAGTCTTATATATGGTTTAAGCGCTTTCTGTAAAGTTGGTTGAAAACGGACGTCGTTTGACGTGTTTCGGACTTAAAATGGAAATTGATGTTTTATGAAAATTTTGAAGAAATCATGAGTTTTGAGGCTTGATCCGATGTATATGATGTTATTTTGGCGATTTGCTCGCACGAATAAGTCCGTAAGATATTTTTGAGGTTGTGTGTATGTTTGGTTTGGAGCTCCGAGGGCTCGGGTGAGTTTTGGATAGGTGTCGAGTTGCATTTTGACCTTAGAAATCTCAGAAATTGCTGCTGGTATGAACAGGCCTGCAGGCTTCGCAATTGCGAAGCCTGGTTCGCAAATGCGAACTCGCAAATGCGAATCCAGCCCAGGCCTGCCTTGGCTCGCAAATGCGAGGTCCTCCTTCGCAATTGCGAAGTGTGCCCAGATGGCTGGAGGTCGCAAATGCGACTAATGTTCGCAAATGCGAACAAGCCCAGATTTCCTAGAGTTCGCAAATGCGAATTTCCTTTCGCATTTCCCAAGCCTGCAGGGTTCGCAAATGCGAACCCAGTCGCAATTCCCATATCTGTAGCCCAGCAATTTTTATACTTAGTCTATTTTTAGTTCATTTTCACCTTTTTTCAAACTCAACTCCTTAGGCGATTTTTCAAGAACTCGTTCTTTCTAAATCATTTGTAAGTTAATTTTTACTCAGTTTTTCATTCATTAGCATCATTTAACATGTTTTCCACTTAAAATCAAAGATTTTCATGGGTGAAATTGGGGGTTTTGGTAGAACCTAGGTTTTCTAAAAATTGGGGATTTGGACCTCAATTTGAGGTCCGATTTCAAAACAACTTACATATTTGAGTTCGTGGGGAATGGGTAACCGGGTTTTTGTTCGAACCTCGGGTTTTGACCACGTGGGCCCGGGGGCGATTTTGGAATTTTTGGGAAAAACTTTGGGAAACTCATTTTTATGCATTCAAATTGATTCATTTAATGTTTATTAAAGCAATTAAGTAATTTGTGACTAGATTCGAGCAGATTGGAGGTGGAATTATGGGGTAAAGCCATAGTTGAGGCTTGAGTTGAGTTCAAGGCATCGAGGTAAGTGTTTGGTTTAACCCTAGCTTAAGGGAATAGGAGTTGAGTCTTAATTGTACTTGTTAATTGTCGAGTACGATGTATAGGCACGGTGACGAGTATCTATACATTGGTGTCTAGCATGACCGTGAGTCCTTATTTTGCGAATAGTTTGGTTGTTGTTATGCCTTCCATGCTTAATTGATGACTTCTATATGTTGCAAAAGATCTTGTGAAAGAAATTGTGATCTTTGAACTTCGTGGAGCATTGACTCGGGTTGAAATACAAATTGTGAAGGTATATGAGATAAGTAACTCATTGGAGCATTGGCTCAAGTGATAATGTGAACTATGAGATGAAAGTGAAAGGAAGTGAAGAGTTAATGATTTATTCCCTTGCCGGGACGTTGTTGGTTACTGATGTTGTACCCTTGCCGGGTTTTTAATTGTTTGTTTGTGTACCCTTGTCGGGATGTTCATTATTATTTTATTATTCCCTTGCCCTTGTTTGTGATTGTTGATTGGGTGAGGAAGAGTGTTAAAGTACGAAGGGTGATGCCGTGCATTGTTTGTTTCTTTTGAGGAAAGAGTGTAAAGCACGAAGGGTGATGCCGTGCATTATTTGCTTATTGTGAGGAAAAGAGAGTAAAGCACGAAGGGTGATGTCGTGCCGCACGATGTGCCATTCCGTGCCTATTCTATTGATTACATGTGAGGAATGAGAGTAAAAATACAAAGGGTGATGCCGTGCACGTTTGTTTATATTATTGCTTGGTGAGGATGAGAGTAAAAGCACGAAGGGTGATGCCGTGCACTTGTTGATCTCCGTTCCTTATTGTTGTATGTGTTGTGCCTTCCCTTTGTATTAGTCAATTTATACTTGAAACTGTTATCTCCCCACAACATGCTTCCCCTCCCATATTGTTTTACTTGTCTTGTATTTCGATTCCGCTGTATATACATAATTGCACAGGTTTATGTGGTAGTCCAGTCTAGCCTCGTCACTACTTCGCCGGGGTTAGGCTAGACACTTACCAGCACATGGGGTCGGTTGTGCTGATACTACACTCTGTGCTATTTTGCACAGATCCAGGTTTCGAGCAGCAGTAGCAGTAGTGTGGGAGCAGGCTTCATTTCAGCGAGACGCGAGGTAGCCTTGCAGGCGTCCGCAGGCCCGGCGTCTCCTCTATCCTTTATTTTTATCTGTTATCTCATTGTATTCGAGACAAACAGCTTATGTTCTCATTCAGACATTTGTATGTAGTAATCTTAGCAGTTCGTGAGTACAGTGACACCAGTCTTGGGTAGAGGATTTTGTTGAACTTTTCCGCATTTCTATTCAGTTTTTATAAAATGTTGAGACTTCCGGTTATTATTGAATTTTGTTGCTTTGGTATTATTGTCGTAAATTGTTAAAATGGACTAGATTATTAATGGACAAATAAATAAATTTGGCTTGCCTAGCTCCCATTAGTAGGCGCCATCACGACTCACGAGGGTGGGAAATCCGGATCGTGACACTAAAACGCGTGCTTATCAAATATTTATAATGTAGTAGTTTCTTTTTAATGCCATAATAATTGGGTTTTATGGAATATTCAGACAGATTATATACGGAATATAACTACTGGATTACTACAATAAGATGCTGTTTAAGTATATTTTTTTCTCCTTTACAGGTTATATAATGTTAAATATGAAGCTGTCAAATATCCACTTTATTCTATGTAATTAAATATTTCATTAATAAAATGTTCATAGCTTGTAAATAAAAAAAATAGTTTTATATGACGAATTTATCATCGTGTGAAATCTTACAACTGATTTACAAAAAGCAAAATTAGATATTTTTTGGGGTCGTTTGGTACGATGGATAAGCAAAAATAATTTAGTACCATCTTATCTTTTGTTTGATTGCTAATCCTGGGATAAGTTATCCTTTGATTAAATAGAATAGTTATCCCAGGATAAAGCAGTAAAATGACAATCCCAGAATTAATACAATATACCCCTTAATTATATTGGGATAATTAAACCCAATATAATTTGTCTTCAAACCAAACAGCCCCTTAAATTTAAACAAACAAAAAAATACTTCTTATAGTGTGAACATGAAGTATACTTTCTTCTACTTCTTTTGTTCTTTTTTGTTATAAATTATAAAATGAAAGGTAGAAAAATGTTTCCTTTTTTTTTTTCTTTTTCAAAAAGAGACAATGAGAAGATAAAAGGGTTAAGAAGTGTACTTTTATTGACTTTGGTGACAAAAAGAAAATATCCCCCACTTTATAGTTTATCCAAAGGTGTGGCTCATTGGTCATAAAACAGTGCAAGCCACGAACATTAGGGGCCGTTTGGCCATACAAAATTTCACTTGTTTTCAAAAAAATTCATTTTTTTCGAAAATAGTGTTTGTCCATAAAATTTTCAATTTTCACTTGAAGATGAATTTTGGAATTTTCAAAAATTTGAAAAGCTCCAATGGGCTGTTTTTCAAATTTTCACTTCAAACCACTCACAAAAATTCAAAAACATCCCAAAATTATATTCATGTCCGAACACAATTCAAATACTATTGTCCAAACGCCCACTTAAAATTCAAATCACGGTAAAAATAAAAAAACTATAGGTGAATTCTTTTTATTTGTCTAAGTTTTAGTGGTCGGGGGTTTAGGCAGGAGTGTTATCTTTACATGCCGGTAGCATTAATATTAGTCTCGTTTATTTATACCTTCTTCTCCATAGATTTCTTTTGCTATATGTTGGTTCTTTCACTTCGATTATTCTGTCACCTATCTTGTTGTTTTTATTTGTTAGTACTACTTATTGTGTCTGTTTCTCTTTTACTTTTACCTTGAGCTGGGGGTCTATCCAAAACAACATCTCCACCAGCCCGGATCGGGTCAGCATAGAATGAGGGGACAACCCTAATCTTGTGTTGGCTTTGCCAACTTATTGGGTTGCAGGCGGAGAAAAGCGGACGTGAGGACTTAGGTCAGGGCGCAACAAGTGAAGGGTAAGATCTGCGTATACTCTACTCCTCCTAGACCCCACTCTGTAAATTACATTGTTATGGTGGTCGGAATTATCCAGTAACCTATGCTGAGGGGAAAGTTGCTTAGATAGGGCGATAACCCGATTGAGGATAGCAAGTACCCAATTGAATAATCGAGATAGATGCAAACTTATTCGGACACCACAATCATTTAAGACCCTCACTTTTCCAAATCTTTTTCATGTACTATGAATATGCGAATAGTGCTCTCTTTTTACCTCAAATTCAACAGTAATCTTTTTCACATAGTGGGCTAAAGGGGACCACTTAATTAAAGTCATTAACTTTGTGGGCCTATTAGGACAAAATGGCTAAATTTATGGCATATATGTCACATCATTAAGTTAGGATTGTGATTTTGTTATTAATCTCTGTTGTGCAAACATCATAGGTTCAAGTTCATATCAACAATTTTGGACCTATTTTAATCTCCATATTTAGTCTTAGATTAATTTAGTTTAGTGGACCCCATAACCCTAATTATTCCACAAATCTCTCCTGTAAATGTTGACTAGCTGTTTTCATAATTGGTAGTTAGTACTGAAAATGATTTTTTTTCTTTTTCTCTTTAAGCTAATATGAGTGACCCTTCTTAAAAAAATAATTTTTGTAGTACGATGAAGAGTATTAGTAACCTACTATTAATTGGAAGAGTCCCTAATAAGTAGAATTAGAAAATCCAAATAAGAAAACTTATTAGCGTTTCATTATCTTTTCCTCTATTATGCTTAAAGTATTAATACTTCCTTCTAATACAAAAGAACTTATATTTCGTCATCGAAGTTGTGAGTTCTGTCGAACCCAATATAACACATACGTGTATATATATTTTAATTTATTTTTTGATCGAAGTTATGAGTTCCGTCGAATCCTTGGTACATTCTTCTTGTCTCCGTTATAGGAAAAAAATCGGCTTCACTCTCCAATTCTCGTGGGAGAAAAATAAGAGGTGGGGTACCACCAAAAGGATGTGGTGCAGCGGATGGGGCTGCTCCTCCCTTAATCAAAGGTCTCGGGTTCGAGCCCTGGTATGAAAAAATCCTTGGGTGGGAGCACTTTCCCTCGAATAGGGCCCTACCTGGTGCGAATCCGGATATTGTCGGGCTCCAATATGGGTATCGAACACGGGGTGAGAAACAAAAAAATAAGAGGTGGGATGGATGGGGTAGGGTTTGTGGGGTGGGTGTGTGTGGGGAGGGGGGGGGGGTAGGTTTGATCAAATGGGAGCACGCCAACACCGACAGGAAAAACAAGTGGGGGGAGTTTAATGATTTGCATTGATTGAAGGGAAGGATGAGTATGAAAAAATCAATCAAATACATATTTTTATTATTTGCTTGTTCAGTCCCCACAAACATAAATAATTACTATTTCTCTCCATAATTATTCACTTTTTTTTTTTTTCCATACACATTATGTCACATGATCTTGCCAGCATTACTTATACTTCACACCGCCGTTTGTCTATTCACTTTCCATGCAATTTCCATCAATACAATTTTATCAAGCAATTAATTCAGTGGGAGTAATAATATACAACATACTATTATTTTGCAATTACTTTTTGCACACTGACATTAAATAAGTTTTTGACTAGAATAATATGTTGAAATTAATACACTTACATTAAGTAGCAATCAAAACAAACATTATTTGATTTGTTGGAAAACAGTATACATGTATACAAGTCGGAGTAATAATACGTATACTGTTTTTGTTTCCCACTTGTTTGGATAGTTATTACATATTATATTGTATCGTATTGTTACTTTAAATACAATGTTTGTTTTGATTGCTACTTAAATTTTATTGTATCGTATCGTTGAATCCGTCGTTACGTAACGACGAAAAGTGCCACTTTATGTAACGACCAATTTGGTATGATCGCGTCGTAACCTTATCTTTTCTCTTATCTTGCTCTTTATTATTATTAAATAATCCTTTATCCTACATTTTTATACAATAATTCTACTATGTACCATAATTTTCTTTGTAATACTACAAGTTTATTCTTCATATTGCTGGCACGTGACATCATGAAAAAATGGCAAACGACACAATTTATCCAAACATTGTGATCATCAAACGATACAGTTCAATATAATACAATACAACGCGATATATTATGAAAAGATATGTAACAACTATCCAAACTAATTCGAGTTCGCACTACATAACGCTTGTTACAGCTCAAAGTGCTTCCTACATATAAAAAAAAAATGAGAAATTTTCATAAAGCACTATCTTTTGGTAGTAATTAGCTATCTATAGATACCATTTGCTATATTCGGATTATAAATACCTTTTGTGTGGTTATAAGATGTATTTGATGTATTTAAGCTATTGTATTCATGAATACAGTAGCAAAAATAGGTGTGAATCTGGGAAGTCCAGCTAATCAGTTGTTGTATTCTAGTGTATTCGACTGTATTCATGGACTGAAACATGGGATTACAGCTGGACAGATTATTGTATTCAACTGTAATTGACTGTATTCACGGCGTGAAATAGGGGATTACACTATTTTTAAAACGGAAAGTGAATCAATTAACATAATAGACTCCTAATATAACTCAACAAACTCAATTATAACACACAAATTTTGTATTTTCAGTTATAAAGAAGATTCTCAACCAAAAAATACCCCAAAAATATAGCAATCTTCAGAGAAATTATATAATACATCTGAATACATAAATTATATTAATTAAAAAAAACATATGAATACATTCATGACATATAGCGAGACAGTGAATATAATGAAATACATATAATACAACGGCATACATTGAAATACAATAACAAAATAAAAAGACAGTGAATACAATGAAATACATGGAATACAACGAGATACATTGAATTACAATGAAAAAAAAGACAATGAATACAATGAAATACATGAAAATACATTGTGATCCATTGAAAATAGATTGAAATATATTAATAGAAAACCAAGTTGCTCAGCCCCAAACTCTGTCGTCTTTGTTCAAGAACAAGCCCTAATTTCCGGCGAATCCGTCGAGCAACGAAATAATCCACCTAGTATCCGGTCTACTATATCGTCTTCCACTTCGATTGAGGCCTTGTCTTTTGATTGCTAATTTTTATGAAGAAAAAGATACTTGGGCTAGACAAGCCTGGAACCGACTCCCTTCTGAATCGTGAATAATATCTTCTAGTTGATGTGGATGTTTACTTGCAATCACCGTAGCTGCATAAAAGGCGGACCTTGGTGGTGGAAGTGGGAAGAGGTGACAGGTCCAAGAGGGAATCCGTGGTGGTAGATGGCAGAGGTGGGTCAATTTAGGTGTTAATGGTGGCGGGGGATCTGGTATGTTGGGGAACAAAGCATGAGAGGAAGTATGGGATTTTATTTACACTGAGAAATTTCAATGGGATGGGGAGAAGAGAATGGGATGTATCAAAGTAGAGAGAGAAAGAAAATAGTGTAACTGATTAGCGTATTTAGTGGCTTAGGGCTAGGAGATAACCAAAATTAAATATTTTGCTATAAACCTTAAAAGGTATCTATATAATATAATTTTTTTAAATGATATTTATTTAAAATAAATAAGGTGTTAAACTTTGCTATTGGAGGTAAAAGTTCCAAAAAAAAAATTAATTTGCGTGGCCCGAATCCGAGACCTCGGCAAAGAGATACTATTCATCCCACCACAAGATCCATGACCCTTGGAGGTGACTAGGGCTAGACTGTTATTAAGTACGTTTACCTTTGTGAGTGGTTCTATGAATTAAATCTAGTAATTATGTTAGCAGCTTAGAAAATTAATTTGGTCAATTAATGTCATGGTTGTATGTCTCATAGTTTTTCCCTTAATGTAGTTATTCAAAGTTAATTGAGTCTTTTCTAATGGAGATTCTGCTAAAAATTTGACTTTCTTTTAATAGAAATCTTGGAGAAATCACTCACCAATCGAAGAAGAAAGAAATTTTGCAGAGAAGTGGGTGGGGTCTTTTAATAAAGAGCTGACATGTGGCTTTCCGTAAAAAATTAGGGTAAATTCATTTTATAGTATAACAGTCGGGTTCGAAATGACCAAAAAGTATAACGAAGGTTAAGTTTAAATAATTTTTGATAATCAAGGAATATATTTGACCCTTTTCCGTTTGAAAAATTATGTTACACAAGAAATATAGAAGGGATTTTAACTTGAGAGTACTCTTAATTATTATACATATATTTGAGTATTTTGACCTCAAAATAATCAGCAACTCTCTTGTTGTTGTTTTTTTTTTTTTTTTTTTAGGGGGGGGGGGGGGGGGATAGTAATCTAATTTCAAAGTAACATGGAATATATTTGTGCCTCCTTTTCTTTTCCTTTTTGTGGAGAGAAAAGCTCAAAATGAAAATATTTGCAAAATGCTTCTATAAAGAGGTCGGCCGCAGCAATTTCTAATAAAATTTAGAAAGCTAGAGAAAGAAAGAAATAAATTAGCAAAAATATTTTTATTCATTTTCATGAATAGTTGAGATTGAAATGAAATGTAGTTACTTAGAAAGTAACATATGATTTTCTAAAATAACATACAATGTATATGATTTGATAGGGAGTTTTGGAGCAACAGTAAAATTGTCACGGTATGACCTATAAGTGACGAATTCGAGTCATGGGATCCGCCATTAATGTTTGAATCAAGGTAGGTTGCCTACATCATACCCCTTGGGTGCAGTCCTCTTCGGACACCGCGTGAATGTTAGATACTTTGTGTACCGAACTGCTGCCTTATCACATAATGTGTAAGACATGATGGAGTTTACATTTTGTGATATTATCTATTGAGATAAATAAAAAATTATAAGGAGAAAATGTTATGGAAAGCACATTTGATACCAAATTTGAAAGAGTTCGAGCCTTGTGCAAGCCAAAACCTAATTACTTTTTAAGCTGGAATATTATTATACATTAAAAAGTTGGCTTATTTACCAAGACGTTGGGGGGGGGGGGGGGGTTAAGGGGGATAGGGGGGAGAATGGTCTGGATTATTGGATGGCGGTTTGAAATTCCTAATTTCCTATGAACCTTTTTTGGAAATTTATATACTTGATATTTGGATTTTCTTCTTTAGATTTTATGAAGGCTTTTAAACAAATGTTAAAGGATTTAGTCAATCTCCTTGTTATTATTGTTTCTTTTTCATAATTTTCATTACTTTATTTCTTTCTCTTTATTGTTGTGATTATGCTTATCTTGAGCCGATGGTCTATCGGAAATAACTTTTCTATCGCAAAAGATATGGGTAGGGTCTGCATATACACTATCTTTCCCAAACTCCACTTATATAATACACTGGATATATTATTGTTGTTAGAAAATTAAACAGATGACCTTTTTCTATTTATCCATGAATCTTTGGTTTTTCTCGTTTAAAAACTTATGTTTTGTTTGGAAATCTTGATAATGAAATAGGAATGACATTTGAAATGATATTTTGCGCAAACTGAGTCAAATGGCTCTTTCTTATAGGAAAAAATGGCTTTTACTTCCATAAATATAGGGTTTTATTATGATTTTAAATTAATTACTTCAACATTAATCATTTGGTTCGAAGGCAAGTTATGTAGGGATTAATAATGTAGGAATTAATAATAAAAAAGTTAGTTATGCGCAATTAATAATGAAAGAGTCATTATACGGTAATTAATAATGAAGGAAATATCGTCAGTATTTTTGCTCCACCTTATACCTAGCATAAAAAATACATCAATCTCCACATAACTTGTGCGAAAATTATTTATAAGATGATGCAAAGTTGCAGTCAAATGAAATATACGTTATGTGTTACTCCCTCCATCACATATTAACAGTCGTGGTTACTAAAAATAGTTGTCTCAATTTATTTGTCATTTTATAAGTTCAAGACAAAATTGATATTTTTTTCCTTTTTTACCCTTAGTAATAATTGTTTTTGAAGATGGAGATAATACATAAATAGAATAAATATTAATGAAGAGAAATTATATCTTAAGACATAAAAAAGAATAGAATAGTCCAGCCCTTTTTCTAATTAATATTTCTTAAGAGGCGTGTAAAAGAGAAACGCGATTCATAATATGAGGCGGAGGGAGTAAATATAATGAGGAGATTATTTCTCCTCATTCGAGGCACCTATTTGAACCTCATTATTTCAAGTTTACATAGTTTTGCATTTTCCTCTCATTCTAATAATGTGAGTAAAAAGAATAATATCCAATGTCTACAAAGGGCAAACTGTCTAAGAAATGAACTTGGATTTTAATTTGCTATACCACAGAATAGTCTAACATCTATTCTTTTATGGCTTCTCTCATTAGATCATAATAGAGAAAAACAACCCAAATACAATTCATTAAAAATGCCTTTGCTTCATTTAATTAGGTCTTGTAATAAGACTTCTAAAGAAATGAGTCGAGCTCAAGGACAGATCATGTAACAATCCAGCCCACTGATGATATTGTTCGTTTCGAGCCCAAATTCACATGGCTTTAAAACGCGTCATTGAAATCTAAGACTTTAAATTATATACTCAATATCTCTTCTATGTTTTGTCGATGTAAAATTCACTTGAGTTATCATAAACCATCTCACATGTTTCCCAATGATAGAGGAGCTTCACCGTAGTGACATCAACTAGGAACAAAATTAGATGTAAGTTTTTATCTGAATAGAAAGTTCTATTCAAAGAATGAATTAATCTGAAGAGTAGCAATGTCACACCAAAAATGGACACCATAAACATTGAGCCAAATTAAGGAAACCTGACATGATGGTATATTGGTATCTTCAAAACAATGCACTCTCTGACACCAAGTATGAAATTTAAGAAGAAAAAAAAAAAGGAAAGCATTTGAAATTTAAAAAAAAAAAAAAAAAAATCCGGCGCACTAAGCTACCGGTATACGCAGAATCCGAGGAAGAGCCGGACCGCAAGAATGTCCTTACCCTGCATTTCTGCACGGCTCCAACCCACCATGGCATCAACTTTACAAGTTGCGCCAAGACTCCCTTCAATCATTTGAAATTACAGTTGAAATTTTTTAAAGATATAATTGTGTTGAACACAAATTTCCTTTAGAAAACACCTGATTTGAGTGAAACCTTTATCTCAGTTGAAATATTCCTCTAACAAAAATTTTAACATTTAAATATTTATGGCCAAACAGGTAGAACACAGGTAAAACATTTTCAAGCCAGAATGTTATTCATTAATGAGTCATGACTCATGATCCACAATGTCCACACACTGGTACATTCTTTCTCAAGACCTCACAAAACAAAACTGATGGCAAAACACTGGTGAAGAACAAGATAAAGAAGAAAGAAGACACATCACTTGCTCAAGCCTTCTAATAGTAGGCTAAAAATACGCTTAGCAGCCAAAGCTAATATGGACCAAGCTGGGGCCTGGGGATGCAACCGTTACCATCTCAGTGACACTCCTGTGGAACTCGAGTTGTGTTTCTCGATTGGTTAAAGTCAAAATACGTAGTCCAGATTCATTATAATATCCTGAAAGGCTGGTTTGCAGAGCTAGATCGCCCAAGACTTGCTTTCTTTACCTTTGCCTTTTTGCTTGCAATTTCTTGGAAAGGGTTTGGTCCACCAAATTCAATTTTGGAGTTCCTAACCTTCTTCCTCTTCCCTCTATCATATTCCTCATCCCTGATAATATATAGGTGGGTGTCAAAAGTAGTACGAATAATATTATCTACATCAATAACAAGGAAAAATAAGGGGGACGTTTGGGGGGAGAGGGCTGAGCTGCATTTTAGGGCTACATTCTATGATCTTTAAACACAAGCATGTATGTCCATATTACAGGTAGGAAATCTCACCATTCATCCCCAATGTACCCAATGCTGACACAATTTCCGTTCTGTGCTTCAACACCATTCAAGGAAGGAACTTCTACGTCATCCCAACGAGCAACTGCGACAATCAAATAAGATAAGCAGCTATACTTGAACTGATAACAGCAAAGCTCAAAGACTATTTAAAGCTTCAATAGAAGGAATAAAATCACAAAGCAGCATGAACTTGCAGATAAGTACTCACCACTTGACTCTAAACCCCTGGTAAGCATGTTCACCAGACCTTTCTGTGTTGTAACTCCTTTGGTCTCTTTAGCATCTGTGGACTGTTTATTGTTACTACCTTGGTTTCCTACTGATGCCGAGCTGGAACTTTTTTGTGGTTGCTTGTCATTTGCTAATACAGTGCCATTGTTCAAAACCCTCACATCATCAACTGTACTCCTCAGCAGATCACCATTGTGTCCAGCAGTTTTCGTATCTAAACTATAAGGTTTCTCATTGGAACCAACTTTTGACTTCTTTCTCTTTCTTTCAGAATGCATTGGAGAAGAGACCAAAGTATGGGATAGCTCGGATGTAGATGGCCCAAGATCAGAGGAGACATTATTCTCATTCAAGGAACTGGCATCGCAGCGCTTTTTCTTTCCAATTTTATGTTTCATTCGTTTGTGTTTCTTCTTCCTGTGCAGTCCTAAGGCTGGATCTAAGATCATAAAGCTGAGATGCATCTTGGTAACACGACTCTTGAAAGACTTCTTTTTGGCTTTCAAGCAGGCCTTGTCAATAGCTTCCTTTTCGGTCGAGCTAGCCACAGTTGGTTGGCTCAGTGCTCCGGAGGATTTCGCACCTGTTTTTCTCTGTCCAACATCATTATTAACAGCTGAATCACCAAAACTACCATTGGAGATGTCTTTCACCTGAAAGGATATTTATCAATAAACAGAAGATAAAGAAAAGTTCTGTTTCTTTTCCTAGTTTGTTATCATCATTGTATTTTAAGCCCAACTAAATAAGTTCTAATTTTTATTAGAGCAGTAGGGCTGTGCTTGATTGCAATGCACAATATTGCAACAGTAACCCATCCCCCACAACCGCAGTAAAGAGAACCAAAGAAAATTCCGGAAGACCACATGTAAGCAGGAAGAGATGACAAAAGAGAGGAGCATAGCACAACAATCAGAAAAAAATCCATCTATATTACCACTCGAGAGTTGGTGTTTCCCTTGCTGCACTCTTCTTGTTTGTGGAGACGATCTTTGTCATTGTTTACGGTGCTAGAGCTAAATGGTATTGCAGCAGAGCAGGTTAACTCCTTGACATTGCCATTAAGTAGTGCATTAGAGTCTTCGCATCTTGTCTCCACCTTGTTTTCAAGTCTATGAATTCCATTGGAGACTGGAGCAGTTGGATTAGCTTTAAGCAAGCATGGTCTACCCCTTGTGTCTACAACAGATGACTCGTTTGCTCTTTCACCTGTTTCTTGCACTTTCGACTTTTCTTGCTGTACAGCCCCTCCTAGAGAAGAGGATCCATTAGTTACTACACCATTAACCTTTGGGGGTGCCAGACCCTTTGTCGAAGTTTCCTTTGAAACTTCGGAACTTAATGTCTCCCTTTGATCTTTTGCACCAGAAAAGGAATCCACATTCTTCACATGAATTCCATTTTGAACAGTATCCTTAAATCTCTGGCTGTGATTAGAGTATATTTTGTTTCCTATGCCATTAGTAGTCACATTGTCATTGCGGGCAACATCCACAGACTTCTTAGGCACAGGAGATTTCCTATCCCGAACATAGAACAACATGTATGCCTTCTGCTCCAACACCTTTCTCTCACTAACTTGAACCACCTATAAAGTACATAGAAGAGTAGAAATATTCAGAAGCTATTCTTTACGACAGACAAAATACATTACGACAAACCATTTGCTTAAGTTTTTAAAAGACTACAAAAAGAAACATCATGAAGTGCTGAAACATTTGAAAGCCAAAGAGTTGAACTCAAGAGTTACGTGGACAGTTTATTTGGAGATCATACTTTAGTGTCATTGTTGCCTTATGCTAGCTGTAACTGGTAAGGACTATATACTACCATAAAGGGAAGAAGAAACCAAAACTTTAACATGGTTTCACAATGAACTTTCTAGATTAATAAGTGAATACTAAAAGTAATGAACACTGAATGAGTAGTCCCATGCCCTGGAGAAAAGACAGAAAACAAAATGTAAATACCTGATTGTCATCAAGGGAGTACCAATTTCCACTTGAAGTGCGAACAAAGCAATAATAATGACCAGAATGGGTGCTCCAACCTGCATGAACCAGCACACCATACAGAGTGTACTTCGATTCACCACCCTGCAAAATTAGGGGGAACCATGAGTTCCCAAAAATACAAGGAATTCAAGATATAAATGAAATACCAAAAAGTATCGCACATGTGACAAACAGGAGAAAAGGAAGTAAAGCAAGCACCATAAATCACAATTCAGCCTACTCGAATTGCTTCCACTATTTGTTATGTCAGAAAAACGGTTCATCGGTCAAGACTTAAACAACTACCATCCCACAAGAGTATCAGCAATGCTGATGAGAAAACACCTTCTCAACTACTCGACATACAATGCAATGATCCCTTGGCTTTGAAATAATAATTGTGGAAGGTTCATATTCATCCTAAACCAACTTGCCGGAACATTCACATCAATTCATCGTCCCACTTTATATGCTGCTAATTTGCTTATTTGGAGATCAATCAAACCACAAAATATATGAAAAGATCATGTTGACATGACAAATATTAGATCTGAAACAACGAAGGTAAAGGTGTTCCTGACTGCATGGAAAAACTAACACTTACATAGGTATCAGATACAAAATGCTTCAAGTCTAAAGTAGGCCCATAGTGAATCTTTTTATCGATCTTTTGCCCAGGGACATGTGAACCAAATCGCTTCAAGTGGATGGTTAGGACATGAGGTGCCTTGTCAATTGTTAGCCGCTTGGTAGCCTTCACTTTCTGTTTGCACTGCTGACATTGGTACTGCCTCTGACCACCATCTAATAGCTCTCGGGCAGTGAAATGCTGAAGTGCTCTCTGTAGCGAATCTGCCTTTAAAATTTCAAGACTTAAATCCAGAAACGGATCAAACTTGTCGGAGCAAAAGTTACACTGCATGCACTGCACCTGCAGATCATTCGGAAAGATACAATTGGAAAAGGAGTCGAAAAACTGTTGGAAGAGAAATCAAGGAAATATCCACACATACAGCACCAAAAGGCTTCTTTTTTGTTGGGACAACCGGACAAATCACAGGAAGTAAAAAAATTTCTGCACTCTTCCCAAAAGTTACTAGGTCTAGCATACTAACAGAAGAGCAACCGAAGGTGTACCTGACTGCGAAGGCGCCCACCAAATATCTTATGGACCAAACTTTTGTCATAAGCACTGGGAGATTCACTTGGCACTCCTGAAGGTAAGCAACATTTATGCATCGACTCAAGCAGATTCACCATGTATTCATGTGCATCCTCCTGTCTAGCATTTCGAAAATTCCGGGATATGCCTAACACATAATTAAGGATTCAACTTTGGTAGTCATATGTCTAAAAGCCTTTAAATGTGGATACAGAAGGAAAAAAGAGGTATATCCTGGTGTGGAATACTGAGTACAAATCTCTAGGATAGAGAAGCAAGATTCCTGTTGCCAGCCTTCTGACGAGAGGAAATCTTTATTGCACTCTTTTTTAATTTCCCGACTAAAAAAAGTGTGAACGGAAAAAGAACAAAAAAGAGTCGAGCCACCAGACTTTGAAAAATATTGGAAACACTTACATGATAATTCAGCAAATACTAACCAAAAGAAAAAGCTTATGAACATGACTGAAATTGCCCTACTCTTCTTGAAAAATAAGAAAAGAATAAAACAAACAAGAAAGAGGTAAAGTAAGCATCGGAAGAAAAAGGGAATGATGATCAGAGGAAGAACAACTTAAAATTGGCAGAGCAAAAGCGAAAGTCAGAACCAAATAATTAATACACTACAGGGAATCGAAAGGATACATCGCAAGTTTGACACAAGATCCTTGGGTGCCAGTATTTTCCCAGTTGCCTGCAAAGCACGACTCACATGTTTTTGGATGGCACATAAAGCACAAAACCCAGCCATACGACCTTCAATAGAACAATAAAACACAAGTTAACAAACATATACGCTGAAGATCCCAGTAAAACTAGATATGTCCAACCCAGCAGAATGACCTTCCATAGAATAATAAAATACGAGCTAAAAAACATATATGCTGAAGAAATTAAGAATTCCAGGAAAAATAGATTTGCAGAAACCGAAGTTTAGATTATCTGAACCAGATCACGTACTCGCTCATATATTCATTTCTATACAAGGCACAAAAAATGCAAAAGCTTATCTGCATAATATTGTAGTTACCACCAGTCCGCTCTTGTTTACAACTATCAATCAATCAATAATCTCACATACCAAGTATCAGAATGAATGACCAGAAAAAGTCCATATCCTTCAAATGAATTTAGACACAGCTATTAGCATGTACATGTTTATGAGTCTGTAATAGCCACTAGGCTTGGCAGTGAATAGTTAAAAGACAGCAGCATGAATTTTACTTATAGTAAGCTGAGGCTCTCTGCATCTCAAAATATACATCAATCAATCATCTGCATGAATGACTGTTCTTGTAGTTACCACTACTCCGTTCTTGTTTTACAACTATCAATTCATCAATCAATCATCTCGCATACGAAGTACCAGAATGAATGACCAGAAGAAGTCCATATCCTTCAAAAGAGTTTAGACACACAGCCCTTAGCATGCACATGTTTATGAGTCTGTTATAGCCAAGGCTTCGCAGTGGATATAGTTAAAAGACAGCAGCACGAATGTTACTTAAAGTAAGCTGACGCTCTCTGCATCTCAAAATATACATCTGCAAGACATTATTCAACAGCTCTGCTCCAACCAAAGCTTAAACTTCTTCCGTGCAGTACACACCATTGAACTTCATCTCTTGCCCAGTTTCAATTAAATTTTACAGTACTGTTTTAAGAGGTAGAGTAAGACATTTTTAACAAACCCGGTTGACTTGTTTTGAGCGCATTTGGTACAAATTAATCTGGTGAAAGAGAAAGCTTCGAGGTATTAAATAAAATAATGACATGTATCCAGTCAAATCCAATTAATTTCAGCAACTGGCCCCAAGATCTAAGAAGAGGTCCCGACAGCACACAAATACATGCAATTTTACCAGCAAACAATCTTCCTGAAAAGATAAGTCAGACACTGGATACAAAGTAATACAGCCTCCTCATCTAAGGAGGTCAGGATGTCTAAGCCCGCTGAAAAACAAACATGCACACACAGTAGAGTGACTCACAGGAATTTTGATGCTTCCCACTTTCCAAGTATGCTGCCAAAGGCTCAGTGTATGTCAGGCACTGTAATACAGAATTGAGGAAGCAGGTATTCCCAAGATTTTGCAAGCCCGCTCCCTGTGACAAAGACAATGGGTCACACAAT
The DNA here is from genome assembly GCF_001879085.1 of Nicotiana attenuata. Taxonomy (NCBI): domain Eukaryota; kingdom Viridiplantae; phylum Streptophyta; class Magnoliopsida; order Solanales; family Solanaceae; genus Nicotiana; species Nicotiana attenuata. The sequence continues at coordinate 214,897 of NW_017670628.1, forward strand.
TAAGCAACATGGAGACTTATAAACAAAATATTGTCTCCAAGTGCAAAGCTGATTCATCAGGTGCATCTTTGGTCAGCAAGATTTTTCAACTCAAAAATTAAATGAGGAAAAGGTAAAGCATAAAATAGTTCATTTGGTTCGGGAAAAGCTCAATATCAAATTCCAAAACCCACTTAAGAGCCACCAGAGAACAAAGAGGAATCTAAACGTTCCTCGCAAACCATCAGCTACCATCTTGGGCTACTTGAGTATTAAAATTACATGATTAAACATCACGTAAATTAGGCCATAGCAGTTTTTGTAAATGTAATAAATGTAGCAATTTGTTCGAGGCCATAATCAAAATGAGAAGTATTTGAAAGGCACGGAGAATCGCTTATTGATATTGCCAACCTTCAATGCAAGTTTTCATCATTGTTTATTGACGCACTTGCTCTGCTAATTGGCTCTTTTGTTCATTGCGAATAATTCAATATTTAATTAGGCCACGATAGTAAGACAAGTACATCCATTAATTTTCAGAGTGAAAAAGAAACTACAAGGAATGTGGGACATCTACACTCAATTCAAGGACATGTAACTGATTCTTTGGGGTTCACAAGGGGAGTTTAATGCAGATTTATGATTGTGAGAATGTACTATCAAAATTGGGTTCAATAACATGTGAAAGGATATTGGGCGTCCAATCCAAAACCTTAAAACAATTGGTGAAGCAGTGTTAGTAATAGCCAATGCTATGTCCCCTATGTACTTCGGAATGTTATGCATAGGAAGGTGATGCCGTAAAGGTATTGAGCCATACTGGATGGAAGGCGTTATAAAGGAGAAAACATCAATAGCTTGTCCAGCCAAGCACATCCAAATTCCATCTCAACCGTCCAAATCTTTTCACATATCCGGCCATCTTCCAGGTAAAAAGGAGCTATTAGACTATATCGCCACCACAATAATGTGCCAAAACGAGGCCAATATAGTCATGTCAAAGTACTTGAAAAACTAGTACTGAAATCAAAATAAGTATAATGAAAAAAAGGACAAAATCCTTCCAAAAACACCAATAATCCAAGCTGTTGACATAACAACCAGATTTTGAACTACCTAAAATGAAGAGAAACGGTCAAATTTGCCCATGTACCATCCATAATTGAGCAACTTTGCCCTCAGTTAGACTTTTGGTCTAATATTACCGAGCCGCTAGTAAAAATGTCTCGTTTTTTGCCCTTGACTTCTATTGGAACCCCACCATGAGGGTAACTTTAAACCATAGCCAGAAATTGAAGGTAAATTTGGACCCTTATTCTCGAAGAATTTGGACATATGGAGTACACCCATTTCACATTGGAGCTCTATTAATGGCGACGAATATTAGGTAAAGGCATGGGTATTAATGGACCAAAAGTGTAACTGAAGGCAAAATCAAGCAACCAGGATAGTACAATGGCAAATTTGGACCTAGGAGTGTGCATTCGAATCGGTTTATCGATAAATCGAATCGATTATTTGTTATCGAAATCGAAATCGAAAAAATCGAAACCTTATTGAAACGATAACGATAAGCATATGTACAAATCGATAATCGATAAGTAATTATCGATAAAGGTCAAAATCGAATCGATAAATCGAATGCACACCCCTAGACTGTAGACACTTGTTAAATGAGTAATTACCTATTTGTGTAGATTAATATAACATACAGAATGTATATATATTCCGCTACTATTTTGAAAGCGGCTTTACAATATTATTTTTCCTAATCTATACCATTTCCTTTACCCTAAGTCCCTTACCCTATTATTTCCTCTACCACATTTAAGGAATGATCATATTTAAAGATCAAGGGAATGAAGTTCAAATTAATGGAAAACAGAATTAGCCGTGATGATGTGTTTTGTTTTGTTTTTTTTTTTTTATACCGTTGGAGTGTTGGTGGCATACATTTGATCCCTTACTTTAGTTTTGTTGCATGTGCTTGTTGACAAATTTTTATATTATAAATGGTGTCCGTCTTATTTTAGCTTCTTTTTGTCCATATTAGTTAGGCGCGTTTATAGCGATATACTTTCCGTGGAATCCCGCAAATTTTCTTATTGGTATAGTCGATAACCGAATCGATAAGCCCCCAAAATCGATAAATCAAAATCGAAAAAATCGAAACCTTATTGAAACGATAACGATAAGCATATGTACAAATCGATAATCGATAAGTAATTATCGATAAGGGTCAAAATCGAATCGATAAATCGAATGCACACCCCTATTTTGGACCTTTACCCTAAAAAGAATAAAGAAAATAGTGCAAATTCAGAGGACCACTAATAATGGCAGACATACTCAGAGCTAGTAAAAACCCAAAATGAAAAAAATGAGAAAACAAGAAAAAGAAGGAATGAGGCTTTTAAAGCTAAACATCAAAATTAAATTCAGAATCCCAAAAATTAAGCTTAACAAGACAACAACAAAAGAAAAGCAAAAACGAGTATCAAATATTAACGACAACCCAAATCTCGAAATCCAAGATTTCTATTACTCCCTCATTTCAATTTATGTGATATAGGAAATAGTGTTCCCTTAAACTGACATAGGAAATAGAGTCGCATAAACTGGAACTGAAATATATCCTAATACTATTATAAGCAAATACACACAACCAAATAACACACACAGAGAGTAATGAGAAACTCACAATTCTCATAATCTTTCTGAAGGCAATACCGAAGCTCACTTCTGGATCCAACCCATTACTTTCCATCTGAGCATCACCGACCTTTTTCCCGCCCCCAACAACCAACCCGTTATCTTTACCCGTTTTCTCTGAGTTCGGGTTCAGCGTTTCCAGCTGAAACCCATCATTACTTATAAACCCACTAAACGGCTTTCTCGCCAAATGAAACTCAATCCTCCGATGAAACAACGACGACGCATCCGTTCCCTGATCCGACCCGACAAGCCCAGATAACTGTGTACCCAAATTTTCCTCCATTTGATTCATTGTAGCTGTAGCCTCACCCATTAAACCCCTCTCTTCTCACTTTTCACATAAAAATTAATCAAAATCTAGCCTTTTTACGAGAATATTTTAGCTATTATATATAATCGAATTAGGGTTTTTTTCAGCTAAAATTCACTGAACAAAAGATATGAAAGAGAAGAGGGTTGAGTTTTTCGGCTATGAGAAAGAGAGAAGAGAGGAGCTAAAAAGAAGCTTAAAACCCTACAAGCTGAAACGGATATATATGTCCTATCCTGTTCCGCGTCACACTGGATTTAACGAGTAAAATGCAGGGGGTTTAACGTTTGGCTTATTCGTTTTTGACACGTGTAATAACAAGGGTATTTTTGTCATTATAAGTAAATTTTGTAGTAATTGTGACACGTGGTAAGTAATGATAGGTGAGGGATGTAGGTGTAGGGGATTCCGATTGTAGATGAGTTTTGTGCTTTTTTTGTGGTTTTGTGATGTTGAAGAAGTCAAGTAGTGGTAGAAATTGAACGTAGGGAAAAACGGACCCCTAGGGAATTTTTAATGTTAAAAATTAAAAACACTACCGACTAGTATTTTATCTTTACCTATAAGATTTTAGATTTTAAACTTGATATGGTTAAAGTAGGAGATAATAAAGGAATATAGTTAAAGGATATTTTTTAGTACTTCGACGTACTTTTAGCTTTTGCATAATAATAAGAATTATTATCATCCGACTAAAAGGGATAATATATAATTATCCCATTAGAGTTTTACCTTTTTACCAGTTGTATTCTCATACTCTGCGGGAGTCCTATTACTACATGTATTTGTTAAAAGTCTAATATACTATCATCTTTTGAGCTGACGTGGCACTTGCTTTAATTTGCACTTGATAAACCGCGTGTGGAAGCTCTAAAAAAATTATTTTTTTCATTTTTTTCTCTTTCTTCTTTTTTCCTTAAAAGAAATTATTTTTTAAGTATTTATTATAGCATAAAATATGATCAAATTGAGGGATTGAGCATTTTCGGCCGTGAGAAAGAGAGGAGAGGAGCTAAAGGAAGCTTAAAACTTTACAAGCTAAAACACATATATATTACTCTATATACTATGTGTTTTCGTTGTTCTGTATCGCAGTGTATATTTATTGTTTTTGTTAACGAGTAAATGTATAAGGTTTTAGCACAAATTTGTCCTCATCATTTACATGTGCATGTAGTTAATTAAGTGACCCTTTTAAGTCTTCAATGGGAAAAAAATATTCAATTAGGTGAATAACCCTTTTATGACATTAAACAATTAAAAAATATATCAAATTATTTTCTGCTACTATTTCGAATTAAAATTGATTGGTAGTTGTTAATTAACCTCCTTTCTTGGTCATTTGTATCCTATTATTGATAATCGACCATCTTTGGATTATAAACCGTCTTCAAGGTCGGTTATCGACCTACAACCAATAAATTGACCTCCTCTCTAGTTGATCATCAACATATTGTTCATATTCAACCTCTTTTCTTGGTCATTTATCAACTCATAGTCGCTAATCAACCTTCTTCTTAGTAATTATCAAACTTTTCTTGGTGAAAAAAATCATCTGTGTCCTTCTTAGTTGATTGAGGTTATTCCCTTAATTTCAAATTTACGGGGAAAAAAATAAAAGGTCTTTTAATAAAATCACGACTTATACATAGGCATACGGAGGAATATAAAAGTTCCAATAGTGCCAAAACTAGTAAAACCTTCTTTTTATTTTTGTTTACAGTACGCACACATATTGTTTGATGAAATGCTTAGTGGAAGGATCAACCTCTTATGTTAATTTTAATTTTGTAAATCAGTGAGAAGTGAAGTTCCAAATTGTGTGCTGTGGTCCTTAATTGATTTATAAGGTAGAGAAAATAATTGATGTAAAGAAAAGATGTAATCTTTGCTGGTGGCAGTGATTCTTGATAGTAAAATATAGTCTTTTTTTTTTTTTGGGTTTTCCACCCGGTGTCCGGTACTCGCATTGGAGCCCGACTATATCCGGATTCGCGCCGCGTAGGGCCCCATTCGGGGGGGAGCGCTCCCTACCAAGAATTTTTCCATACCCAAGGCTCGAACCCGAGATCTCTGGTTAAAGGAAGAGCAGTCCCATCCACTTCACCACATCCTTTGGTGGTGTAAAATGTAGTCCTGAATGAATATGCGTGTATTCTTTAGGAAACATTAGCATGTTCTGAACGTGGAGCACATTTCATGTACTTAGAATTTACAAGCATTATCTAGCTTGTGCAATGGTTTAATTTGCAGGGAAGTGACGAGTTTAGAAAGAATTAACCTCCATGTTTTATTTAAAATTCTACTAAGATAATGCTGCTGAATTTTCATTTGCTAGCCATAATAAGTGATTTGAAATTTGTACAATTTGGTTGAGCTTGATTTGTTCTCATTTTTGTTTCCTTCTTTTTATGGAGAGTCTATAAGAAGCTTCATGGTTTCAAGTAAGCTAATTATTTTCCGACAATGTCTATGATCAAGTTTGTTTTGAACTGGCATAAAATATCTTGATAGCAATTACATGTTAAAATGTAAAGAAAGAGCCGAGGGTCTGTCGGAAACAACCTCTCTACCCCCTCGGGGTAGAGGTAAGGCTGCGTACACACTACCCTCCCAGACTCCACTTTTGAGATTTTACTTGATCGTTATTGTTGTTGTTAAAATTTAAAGAAAAAGAAAATGGATATTATCACGAGTCTGCTAAGGGGAATCTGTTATGAGATTGACTCAATAAGGCCTACGAAAACTAGTTCGATTGTGTGATGACCCGATAGGTCATCTAGAGTTTCAAATTCAAATTTTAATTCTGTGTTTCGAAACCTCAAATAACTTCTTTTAGCCTTCCTCAATTTGCATGTGCACTTCGCGCCTTTTTTCAGAAAGCTTTTATGTGAAAAATTGATTAAAATGTGAATTCGTCCCTTAAAAATCTATTTGAATTGACTTCGGTCAGTGTTTTGAGCAAACGAATTCGGATCCGTATTTTGACAGTTTCGGTGGGTCCGCATCGTGATTTGGGACTCGGGCGCATGCCCGGAATCCAATTCGGAGGTCCCTAGCTCGAGTTATCACAATTTATTAAAAATTTGAAGTTTAAAGATTTAAAGAATTCATAAATTTGATCGATGTTTGACTTTGTTGATACCGGGTATGTATTTTGGTTTCAGAACTTAGTATAGGTCCATTACTATATTTATGAGTTGTCTGTAAAATTTGGTGCAAAATGGAAGTGATTTGACGTTCGGGCGTCCGGTTGTTAACATAGAAATTCTTAAGTTTCATTAAAAATTTCATTTGATTTGGTATCCGATTCGTAGTTCTAGGTGTTATTTAGGTCTTTTTATTGCGTGAACGAGTTCGTATGAGGTTTGTAGACTTGTGTGTATATATGGTTTAGAGCCCCGAGGGCTCAGGTGAATTTCGGATAGCCTACGGATCATTTAAACTTAGAAAATTTCTGGTTTCTTGAGCTTCTATTGTATCTGGTGTCATGTGCTTCGCGATCGCGAAGCCTTTCTCGCGATCAATATGGGGATTTTGGTACATGGTAGGATTTTCTTCTTTGCGAACACGATAGTTGGGTCGTGAACGCGGAGTGTTGGTTTTTTTTTACCCTTCGCGAACGCGACCAGCTTCTCGCGAACGCGTAGGGGCATGGGCCTGGGAGGGGGAACTGACCATTACTCTTCGCGAATGAGGCACTAGGACCGCGAACGCGGGAGCAGGTGGGTGCAAGTCTTCACGAAAGCGAAGGGTAACTAGCGAATAGGCCAATGAGCTGTTGTGTTTCGCGATCGCATCAGGCCCTTCGCGAACGCGAAGAAGGCCTGACGCCCAGTGATTTAAATGTTTCAAAAATGAGATTTCTCCCATTTTTCATAAACTCTCTATTAGAGCTCGGCCTAGAGGCGATTTTTATAGGAAAAACTCAACACCAATTCATAGGTTTGTATACTTTAACTCATTTTATTCCATTTCTAGCATCACCCATTAATTCTAGCCCTAATATTTGTTCTTCCATGGTAGAAAACTAAGGATTTAGGGAATTGATAGGGGGGTTGCAAATTCGGGATTTAGACCTCAATTTGAGGTCGAATTTCAAACTAATTACCTAATCGGGCTCGGGGGTGAATGGGTAAATGAATTTGGTTTGAACCTCGGGTTTAGACCAAGCAAGGCCCGGGGTTGACTTTTTTGACTTTTTGGGAAAGGTGTAAAAATCCTATCTTTATGTATTGTAATTGATTTCCTTAGCATTATTTGATGTTATCAAGTCGATTGTGGTTAGATACGAGTGGTTTGGAGACGGATTCTAGAGAAAAGGCCCCGGTACAACTCTGAGTTGACTGCGAATTGAGGTAAGTGTCGTGGTTAAACTTAACTTGAAGGATTAGGATTATTTGCCTATTTGCTATGTGTTTAAATGTTTGGGGTACAACGTATATGTGAGGTGACGAGTACTTATGCATTGTTGTTGGGTTAAAGCATGCCGGCGAGACTTGTTTCTTGTAATTTATATCCTTCTTTAATTATGATATATATGCTTAGACTAGTTTATTACTTAATTGATCGTTCATTTCCGCATTCTATTTGTGATAATTGAGTATTTTTGGAAGTTGAGGTTTGGTATTGTGGAACCGTTGTTGTCGTAAGGTTTATTCTTATTCTATCTCCCAAATGTCATGTATTCATCGTTACATGGTAAGGGAGAGTGTTAAAGCACGAAGGGTGATGTCGTGCCGATTATTGTTTCATTATTGAGTAATACATAGTGAGGAAGAGAGTTAAAGCACGAAGGGTGATGTCGTGCCGTATTTATTGTTTCATGATGAAATTGAAAGTAAAAGCACGAAGGGTGATGACTGATAACTAGGGATTCTAGCCTATCTTATGCTCCTTTTTGCTTAAGTTTTGGATAAAAAATGTGTAAAAGTATTCCCGCAATGAATCTTAGATTTTTCTTTTGTAATTACTTTTATGGCTTATATTTCAGCTCCATCTTTGATTTTTACCTTGATTATGAATAGATAAACCCATTAGCTAGGGTTGTGACCCAACCTAGTGTGGGCATTTAATGGGTCTTCAATTTTAGGGCTTAATTATTTATGGATTAATGATATTTAGCTTGAATCATGCTTTAATTGTTGAATTGGTGGTTGCAAACACTGATTCGTGCCTATATGACTTAGACTCTTCTTGAGAAAGAGAGACTAAGTCTAGGAAATTCAGGCTAACAAGGAATTTGGGTGCATTCAAGAGATTGATAGCCCCAATTAAAGGGTTAAACCTAGAGATAGTATTACCCGACTTGAGCCAATTTTGCTTGCATTGTTTGAACACCCAATTGGGCTTGAGAAAGTCAATTAGGGCAAAGTCACTCAAACTACCGAGAGGTATAGAGTGAGTAATTAGGTGCAAAGGTTATATCATGATCCCAAATATAACAATCTTGTCCTAACTTTTAGACCCCATTAGATACTCGCCTAGGTGTAAGTCACTTCCCTAGTGCTTTTTATCAATTGAGAAAACCCTTCAAAGATATTATACTTAGATTATTTCCAGCAATTAGTAGCATTAATAGTAGAATAGAACAAATCCAAACATGTTTAGAAGTGCAATTAAGAGCAACACGCATAGCTAGATTGGATAGAAACCCAACTCCCAACCAATATTAGCTCCTTGTAGATATCGATCCCGACCTTTCGGGTAAAAGCTGCATCAACCACTCTTGCCATTTTATAGTGGCATAGGGTTGGAGCCAATCAATAACGTGCCTTATTTATCATTTTATGGAGAGATTGAGAGTAAAAGCACGAAGGGTGATCCATGCCATTATTACTGTTTTATGGTGAGGTTGAGAGTAAAAGAACGATGGATGATGTCGTATGTCGATGCCCCCTTTTTCTAAAGGCGAAATCGGGTTTACGACATTTGGGCGGACAACTCTATTCCTTTTGGGAATTTGGGTTTTGAGATTTAGAAGAGTCGCCACCTAATGATTAAGTGCATTAGGACACTAAGAAGGAAATGAAAAGAAGAAGAACCAGAGAATGGGTAAGGGCTTGAAATTATCTCGGGGGGAAGGTGTTAGGCACCCCCCAAGATCCACTAGTGTGGTTCCCGGCCATACTACAATTGTGACTTTAAATATAAACAACAAATAAACATACAAGACAATTCTCACATAACGATTGCAAGTAGGGGAAGTATAAAAGTTAAATAAACGAGCTGAAATTTGGGACTATGCAATTTCATAATTTATTTAAAGAATATACGAGTGCAAAAGAATGGGAGTCAAATAATCGATACAAATAATCAGGCAAAGGGATGAAATGGGGCGACAATTTGGGAGAGAAAAAAGTACTTGGACATTTAAAGAGATTTTTTTTAAGTGATTAAAGCAAAGGGCAAGGTTTAAAAGAACCGAAAACTGCAATTTAAAAATTCTGAAAGAGAGAAGTAAACACATAAAGAGGGAGGGGGTCCTAGGCTTATAAATAACATGGATCACCCACGCAACACCCGGTAACCAATTATACACGTGGTGTTATCGCGTGATCATCATATCCATGTCTACCCTTTCCCACCCCGTTAAGGTACTAAAGCGCGGAATGGTCTCGTTACTTATTGCATGCTACTACCCGCCCCAATCCTATCAGTCCCGGAGGCAGTTAGGACTACTAATCCTAGAGGGAAGGGATATTGGCTTTTGAAGTTTAAAAAGGACAAAATCTAGTGTGACAAACAAAACACAAAAGAGCATTTAACGGGGAAAACACATAGCAGTTAAGGCTCAAATAGGCCTCCTCATTCAAAGCAGAAATTGTTTAGCATGACTTACAAGTACTGGTTAGGTCTTTAATTAAACTTACATAAAGGGGGGTGGCTGATTTATCACATATTTTCAGATAAGAAGTCCGAATTAGGCCTGCCTGCTGGTTGTAATTATTAAAGACCGGTATAATTAATTGATTACCTAATGGTTTGCCTAGGTGAAACTTATAGGCATGATATCTAACAAGGTCAAACATACTGATTTTAAAGAAGATTACTGACTTTAGAAATAAACCAATTCTGCGGATGTTAACAACATTATTACTGATTTTAGACTTTGCGGATGAATCAGATTTAAACGATTGCTCCTATAGGCATGAATTCTAAGCGTTATTGATTCTAAAACGGTTATGTAAGTGCAGGAATCCTAAGAGCATTGTATCTAAGATGCAATTGATTATTTTTTAACCTATGGATTGTTTGCCTAATGACATGTGTATGTGCAGAAGTGCAGGAAACTTATAATCATGATTTCTATATGCATAAGTGCAGAGACTTATAGACATGATTTCTAATGAAATGCATAACTTATAGACAGGATTTCTAACGCAGTAATGAAACAACTTATAGGCAGGATTTCTAATGCAGATGCATAAACTTATAGCGAAACTTATAGGCAGGATTTCTATATGTGGATGCATAAACTTATAGGCAGGATTTCTATATGTGGATGCATAAGCGAAAAAACAGGCTGTGATTGCAGAAATAAATACCTAAAGCATGATGTCTACCCACATGCATAACATGAGTGACCCTCCCCTTTTCACTATACACCCCAATAGTTATTACAAATTATTACAACCCGAATGAATCAAGAAAAATAAAAATAAAAGAAAAAATTACATCAGAAATTAAAGTTCCAACCAAGGAGAGCCTAATTCAGACTCCTAGTCTGAAACATGAGATAAACCAACTTCCAAAGATCAGATTTTCAAAGCCTTTCTCATCCTTTGGGTGTGTCAAAGTTCCAAGGAGCTTCATGAACTCCAGGCAGTGCTCACACCCAATTACATTTGCAGGATCAGATTGTAGTGCAGTGTGGAAGGGCCAGCCCTCAAATGTCCAAGTTCAGAGGGAACTCAAGGTCCCCAAGGCAAGGCTCATAGGAGGGGGGCAAAACTTAGAGTCTAAGAATAAGTGTAAGTGCAATAGAGGGGGAATTAGGGAAAGCCATGACAAACTAGTGGTCATGCCCAGCAATTAGGATGCTGGCACACCCCTGACCAGCCTGTCAGTTTGAGTTTGGGAGTTAGGACCTATTGAAGGTCAGGTTCAGACCTGGGCAGCAATTTGGATGCGGCCAGGGCATGAACTTTAACTCAACACACGTAGGGGAATGGAGGTATGGGGATTTCATAGCAAGCAGTAAACATAAAAGAAAGAATATGCTTAATACAGAGTATAAACAACAAAGTAAACCAGAACATGGCAACTGTAAAGTAAACACATAGGGAAGGAGCTGAAATTAAATTGGGATATACCAGTTTTAGGGAAAACAAATAAGTAAAACAGCAGTCTTGAAAAGCCAAGTTGCAAGCAAAGCAGTACAAAAGTCTCAGAAGAGAGTAGAGAATTGAAAGAGTATTGTGATTGAGAATATGCGTGTGAGAGTATGAGTATTGAACTTAGGATTCAAGAGTTCAAAAGTTGTTTTAGTGCTGAAGGGTCGAGCCCCTTTTATAGTGCAGCAAACAAGTAAGAATAAGGTAAGGAAATAACATTGAAATCAATCTCCCTTTAATTAAGGGATTTTGATTTCAAAGGGTAAAAACAATTAAGGAAAGGGATTTGAAAAAAATATTTTCCAGGCAGTACAATAAAGGGTAAATACATAGAAGTTATTTAAGGCAAAAGTCCAATCGTACACGGTTTGTATGAAATAAGGAAAGGGAATCAATCAAACAGCCAGTAAAATCAAAGTGGCAGGCTTTGTTCGAAGGAACCAAGTCGAGAAAAGGTAAAGATGGTTTAATTAGACAAAATCAGTAACAATCAGTCAAACCCCATTAAAGGAATTGAGAATCAATTAGTAGTTGGCAAAACTTTTTTTGAAAGAAGAACTTCTCATATATAAAGCAGACAAATCAAACAAAGGGGTCGTCATGTTACTGAGAAACGAGTCTAATATTGAAAGGTTCAGAATCATAAGCAAAGGGAAAACAAGTTCAGTTTGTTGACTCATATTGAGTCTGAGAGTCCAGGGTTCCAATGCAGAACCCTAGTCCAAACACCAAATCAAACTTGCCAAAGAAAAACCCAAATCCTAGGGTTTCAAATCGAATCAGACATAGAGATGAGAAGGCAAGCCATTGAAATAGACTCAAAGGTCTGTTTCAGAGCCTCATGAGAAACAAAACAAATAGGATAGCAGGTTTGAAACAACAAAGAAAGAAAGTTGATTTAAGAGCATAAAAGAGCATATTTTAGAAAAGTCGGAACTTAAGCAAGTTCAGAGGAAAAGAGAGGTGGTGTAAACTTAAGCCACAGTCGATGAAACATGCTTAGCAAGAACACAAACAGAGTTTAGTAAAGCAAACAAAATCAAAGAACTCAACAGTAAACACATATAGTAGAAGAGTAACATAACAAGGATTAGCATGTGAGCACATGAGTAACATGTATAGTAGGAAAAGAAGAAGCAGAAGAACAACACACGCGTAGTAACAAAAAATATACGAGCATAGTATAGACAAACACACATAAAGGAAAGAACAGCAAGAATCAGAAAGATATTTTTTTGAAAACCTTTCAGAAACCCTAAATCGAAAAATAACAATTTTGACAAGAAAATTTGGGGAAAACAATTTAGAGGTCCAGTAGAACACAAACATACCATAGATCTAACAAAATAAACAGAGAAAAACCTCGAACAACTTAGGGTTTCGGAGAAACCCTAGAAATGAGAAAGGCTTGGAAAAGTCAGATCCTGGGTCGAAGAGGTCAGGAATCATGCTTCTCGTGCTTGAATATGCCGGAGCATGGCCGGAGAAGCCATGGAACCAAAGATCTGAGAAGATCTGAGAAGATCTGAGAGAGAACCATCGAAGTCAAACTTCAAAACCTCGAACTCCCAAGGTCTAATGGTGGAGAGGGGTGAGTATAGACCATCCATGGCCTGAGAAGCCATGGATTCCGGTGAAAGTACGGTGGAAAAGGGTCGGAGACAGGCTAGGTTCCGAAGAACCTTCGAGAGAGTTTTGAGAGTGGAGAGTATTCAAGGGAAGCGGACTAAACAAAATGGGGGATAGGGTATGGTTTGGGAAATTAAAAATGGAAAGGGGAGATCGTGACCGTTGATCAGATTGATCAATGGTCTGGGTTAAAGGAGGCTTGGGTCGGGTAGTTAAATGGGTTAAGGATACGAAATTGGGCTAGCCCGGTTGGGATTCAAATTGGGTCAATTAGGGGGGGTTAATGTGGCTATAATCGAAATGCAAATGGTCTGCAATTGAAACGAAATGAGGCTAAATTTTAAATAGCCAATTTTACCCCTTTTATTTTATAAAATTAGTAAAAATGATTTTAAAAGCAAATTAAAAGTACTGAACCAATTAATAATATATAAATATTAACTAAAAATATTGAAACCAATTTTACAATTATAGAAATGCTATTAATCTTAAAATAGGCTAAAATTGCAATTGTATGCAATTTAGCTTTTAGAAATACCAGATAAATTTGTAAAAATATACAAAAATCACCTTAACTATATTTTGGTATAAATATGAGAGTAAAATAAATTATTCACAAAAATTGATAGTTTTGGGAATAATTACTGGCTTTTGTACTGCTAAAATGGATAGTAAATTGATTTTAAAATCTTTTAAAAATTAGGAAAAAATACCAAAACAGTTGGGCATGCTTATATAGCATGTACATGTTATTTTGAAAGCATTTTGCGTATAAAATACATAGGAAAAAATTGGGTATCAACATCGTATAGTCTTTATTCATTGTGTTTACCCGTTTTCATTGGTTGAAGGTTTATGGATTGTTTCATGTTGTCATTTCCTATTATAGTTATTGTATCTTGTACCCCTTTTTGCATGTCCCCTCCCATTAGTACGTGTTTAATCTCCATTTGTTATTATGTTGTATATATATTCTCGTTTGTACAGGTTTAATTACGTGAGTGTCCTGTCATAGCCTCGTCACTACTTCCTCGAGGTTAGGCTCGGCACTTACGGAGCACATTGAGTTGGTTGTGCTCATACTATACTCTGCACTTCCTGTGCAAATTTTGGACTGCTCCTAGCTGTATGTGAGGTGCATCAGCTCGGGTTCGCATACTTGGAGACTCGAGGTAGATCTGCGCGCGTCCGCAGACCTTGAAATCCCCTTCATTTTTCCTCTTTCACTGTTCATTTCATTAGAGACAGTTGCACTTATTTCATACTTTATTTGTAGAACTTCTAGAAGCTCGTGCATTTGTGACTCCAAATCTGGGTTGTCCTTAGATATTATTGGTTGTTATGCCACTTCGTACTTCGTTTTAGTTTCATTGGTTTTACTTATTTGAATTGTTTAAAAACTAGCTTAAAGAGTTCTCTAACATTGGCTTGCCTAGCAAGTGAAATGTTAGGCAACATCACGGTCCCGAAGGTGGGAATTCAGGGTCGTGACATGTTGGTATCAGAGCCCTAGGTTGCTTAGGTCTCACGAGTCACAAGTAGGCTTAGTAGAGTCTGGAGGATCGGTACATAGACGTCTGTACTTATCTTCCAGAGGTTATGGAGTTTAGGAACAATTTCACTTCTATTCTTCTCTGTTGTGCGATATTATTCTATCATTAATGATTGAACTCTTCTACTCTTATTCTCTCGCAGATGGCGAAAACACGTACTGCATCTTCAGCTAGACAGTAGTTGGAGCCCCCAGTGGCAGCTTCTACTAGAGCAGAGGTCGAGGCTGAGGTCGCGCCAAAGGGCGAGATCGTGCCAGAGGCTGAGGTAAAGGTAGAGCTCAGCCTAGATCTCGAGTAGCAGCACCAGCAGTGGAGCCTCTGGTAGATTTTGATGAGGAGGTCCCAGCTTAGACTGTACCTGTTGGACCAGCTCAGGTCCCGGAGGGGTTTATAGCCACTCTAGTGCTTCAAGATGCTCTAGTCCGTTTGGTGGGCCTTATAGAGAGTGTGGCCCAGACCGGTACCTTCCTGGTGGCACTAGCCGTCTCTCGGGCTGGGGGAGGAGCAGAGACTTCCGCTACTCATACTCCAGAGGAGATGGCTCCCCAGTATCAGACTCCAGCCGCCCTGGCAGTTGGGGTGATTTAGTCGGTTGTTGCGGCACAGGCCGTTGATGGACCTGCCATGTCTTCTGAGGCTTTATTGAGATTGGACAAGTTTAGTAAGATCTTTCCAGTTCACTTCAGTGGTGCACCTTCTTTGACCACTGTCATGAGATGCTGCGGAACATAGGTATAGTTGAGACCAATGGGGTCAATTTTGCTATGTTTCAGATGACGGTTCCGCCAAGAGGTGGTGGAAAGATTATATGTTGACCAGACCAGCTGGGTCCCCTGCACTTACTTAGGATCAATTCTCACAGCTATTTCTATAGAAGTTCCTCCCTATCACATTGAGAGAGGATTATCGCAGGCAGTTTGAGCGTCTCCAGCAGGGCAATATGACTGTTACTTAGTACGAGACCCATTTTGTGGATCTAGCCCGTCATGCTCTTCTTTTGCTTCCTATTGAGAGAGAGGGGGGGTGAGGAGGTTTATTGATGGACTCACTCACCCTATCAGGCTACAGATGGCCAATGAGACTGGGGGTTAGATTTCCTTTCAGACGGCTGCTAATGTTGCTGGGCGGATCGAGATGGTTCCTACATAGGAGAGAGGGTAGGGGTCTGATAAGAGGCCTCGTCATTTCGATGGGTTTAGTAGTGCCTCGTATGGAGGCAGGGGTACTTTTGGCAGAGGCCATCCTCCCAGGACATTTCACTCAGCTCTCCAGGTATTTCACAATGCTTCAGGTGGTCGCGACCCTCATATGTCTCATCCCGACCAGCTAGCCTACAGTGTACCACCAACTCCTATTAGTGCACCTCCGCTCCAAAGTTTTCAGAGTGGTTACTCAGGTCGATAGGGTCAGTTTCTGGGTCAGTAGTCACAGCAGCCGAGGTCCTGTTATACTTGTGGTAATCTGAGGCACATTGCTAGATTTTGCCCTCGGGTAACGGGTAGCTTACAGTAGCAGGGTTCTTGTGCCATGGTCCCGGCACCGGTTGCTTCGCCACTCACTCAGCCAGCTAGAGGCATGGGTCAGACAGCCAGAGGTGAAGGTCAGGCCGCCAGAGGTGAGGGTCAGGCCGTTAGAGGTGGAGGCCAGCTAGTTAGAGGCCGTCCTAGAGACGTGGTTTAGAGTGGTGGGGCCCAGCTTCGATGCATGCTTTCCCAACTAGGCCTGAGGCTGAGTCATCTGACGCTGTCATCACAGGTATTGTTCTAGTTTGCCATAGAGATGCTTCAGTTCTATTTGATCTAGGATTTACTTATTTCTACGTGTCATCCTATTTTGCTTCATATCTGGTTGTACCTAGTGATTCTTTGAGTGCTTTTGTGTATGTGTCCACACTGTGGGAGATTCTATTATTGTAGATCGTGTTTATCTTTCGTGTGTGTTTATTCTACTTCTTGATATGGTATATTTTGATGTCATCTTGGGTATCGATTAGTTGTCACCTTATCATGCTATATTGAATTGTCACTCCAAGACGGTGACCTTAACCTTGCCGGGGTTGCCTCGATTAGAGTGGAGAGGGACTCCTGGACATTCTACCAGCAGGATTATCTCTTATATGAAGGCTCGGCATATGGTCGAGAAGCGGTGACTAGCTTATTTGGCCTATGTCCGTAATTCTAGTGCGGAGGTTCCTTCCATGGATTCAGTGCCTGTTGTTCGTGAGTTTCTAGAGGTAATTCCTGCAGACCTGCCGGCAATGCCGCCCGATAGGAATATTGATTTCTGTATTGATTTGGCTTTGGGCACTCAGCCCATTTCTATTCCGGTGTACCGTATGGCCCCGCCAGAGTTGAAAGAATTGAAGGAGCAGCTACAGGATTTGCTTGATAAGGGCTTCATTATACTAGTGTCTCGCCCTGGGGTGCGCCCGTGTTGTTCGTGATAAAGAGATATGAATCGATGAGGAAGTGTGTCGACGCCCCCTTTTTCTCGCGAAATCGAGTTTACGACATTTGAGAAGACAACTCTATTCCCGTGTGGGAATTGGGTTTTTGGAATTGAAGAGTCGCCACCTAATGATTAAGTGCATTAGGACACTGAGAGTTTTGAGTTTGAAAACCAGAGTTCAGGTAAGGGCTAGAAATTATCTCGAGGGGAAGGTGTTAGGCACCCCTCAAGATCCACTAGTGTGGTTCCCGGCCATGCTATGTTGTGACTTTAATGCAAATAAGTATACAAATAACTTCATATTTAAGGGTTACAAGCATGTTGGGATCAAGGTCTAGATGATCTACAATTTGTTTGAGGGAGGATCTAAATGCAGAAAATTAATCAAGATATTGAGTAAACAAAGAGGAAAAAATTTAGGGGAAAAAGGAATAATGCAATAATATTAAAGAGGGGTTTTGGGTAGTTGAAAACACAGAACTTTATTGATATTAAACAAAGTCACATAAAGGAAAGGGGGTCCTAGGTTTGTAAAACACATGGATCATCCACACAACACCGGTAATCAATCATACGCATAGTGTTATCATGTGATCATCATCTCCATGTCTACCCTTCCCACCCCGTTAAGGTATTTAAGCGCGGAATGGTATCGTTACCTACTGCATGCTATTACCCGTCCCACCTATCAGTCCCGGAGGCGTTTAGGACTACTAATCCTAAAG
>NW_017670628.1:233477-259441 GCF_001879085.1 Nicotiana attenuata
CTTCCTGAGTCTAAACTCATACCGCAACATGAAATTTACTCCACTCCCAACTAGGAAACATGAAAAGATTCTTCACACGCCCATAACTCGGGGCTATAACTCGAATCAAGATGGAAATCAAGCACCTAATTGTTTTTCTATCCTCCATCAGACTCTTCTCGTCGCTTCCAAATCATACAAATACATCTTGCGGTCACATCACCCTCATCACATAACTATCCAGTAATTACTCCCCTTAATAGGGACACAACAGAACATGTAGATCCAGAAACACGTGCTAACACAATCAGCACCTCAGTGCTCAAGCTATAGGCAAAAAAATCCGGCCCCGAGTCCTCCAGACTGGCCCAACATCAGCACATAGAGATCACATCTCGCCCCTCAATCAGGGAATCACAAGCCATTGATGCACATCTGATACTGGGATCTCGTTCGTGCATACGAATGCGTGGAAGGAGTTCAAAGAGTTATATTTCAAGCTAAATTAAGGACGCACGATAAGAATTTCAAGAATATGGAGTTTTCCTAAAGGTTCTGCAGCCTCTCGAGGATAAATACAGACGTCTCCGTACCGATCCGCGAGACTCTACTAAACCTGCTCATGACTCGTGAGACCTATGTAACCTAGGCTCTGATGCCAACTTGTCACGACCCAAAACCCTGACCCGATCGTGATGGCACCTCTCGTGAAGACAAAGCCAGCCGACACATTTTCAATCCAGTTTTTTTAAGCAATTAAACAATAAGCATTTCGTCTAAAACATGATATAAACTCAGAAGTAACAATGAAAATACAAAACAATTCGCGGAATACAACCCAACTCAGCCCGATACCGGGGTGTCACTAGTCATGAGCATCTACTAAGGTCCAAATACAACTGATAAAGTCTGAAATGTACTAAGTACAGTCTAATAGTATAGAGAGGGAGAAAAGCAGTGCTGCGAACGCCGACAGCTACCTTGCTAAACTCCGATGACTCTGCCTTCGATCAACCAATACCCGCTATCGGGTTCAGCAATACCTGAATCTGCACACAAGGTGCAGGGAGTATAGTGAGTACTCCGACTCAGTGAGTAATAATCATAAATAAAGATTGAGTGATAAGAAATCACGAAAAGTGCATCAACATGCTGTATAGAAGTAGTACAAAACCAGTAAGAAAGCAATGAAGCTGTGAATCTCTTAAAGCATCTTAGCTCAGTTTAAACTTTTTCAAAAATGGCTTTTCGGCAGTTAAGCTATTGAATGCAAAACAACTAGCATAGATAAGCATAGAGTCCACCCCTCGGGCATAATTACATAACTAAACAAGTAATTAACAGGTAAACAAAATAGATAAACACATAAAGGTTCGCCCCTCAGGCATAATGTCAACAACTCCGCCCCTCGGGCAATATCTCAGATCAATACCAGCCCCTCAGGCAATCACATAGAACAATACCAGCCCCTCGGGCAATCACATATAACAATACCAGCCCCTCGGGCTATAACTCACATCACAATGGGTACCCACGCTCGCTGGGGGTGTGCAGACACCTGGAGGGGCCCCTTACGGCCCAAGCACAATATCAAGCCATCTCGTGGCATCATAAATATGCTCTCGGCCTCATATCATTATCAAGCCACCTCGTGGCGTACAATCTCAGGCCCTCGGCCTCATAATCAAAATCAGTGTATCACCGCTGCAGCGTGCAGCCCGACCCAAAAGGTATCCTCACAACACACCTCGGCCTTACTCAGTCAAAATCACATAAGCCTCTCGGGCAAGAGTAAAGCAGTGTTTCTCAGCTCAAAACATCATTTAAATATCATTTGAGTATTAAAACTGAGTGAACATGGCTGAATTTTGAAAACAGTGGAAAATAACATGACTGAGTTCAAGTATAAAGTCAAAACAGTGAGGAAATATCAACAACAATCCCCGAAGGTTACAAATAATTGGCACGAAGCCCAAATATGGCATTCAGCCCAAATAATAATGATAGCAAATAGATTTCAGTCAAATACGCGGAAAAATCATCAATCGGGATGGACCAAGTCACAATCCCCAATAGTGCACGACCCCACACTCATCATCAAGCGTGTGCCTCACCTCAATATAGCACTACGATGTGCAATCCGGGGTTTTAAACCCTCAGAACATCATTTACAATCATTACTCACCTCGAACCGGTCAAATCTCTAGCTTGCGACGCCTTTGCCCCTTGAATCGGCCTCCGCTCGCATCGAATCTATCCACAATAAGAACGAGGACGTCAAAATAGGCTAAGGGAACGAAGCCCAAACAAAAATAATCAACAATTAGCACAATTCCCGAAATTTCTCAAACTCGGCCCCCGGGCCCACATCTCGCAATCCGATAAAATTAACATCAATGGAATCCTCATCCTCTCACAAGTTCATACATATCAAATTTACCAAAATCCGACCTCACATGGTCACTCAAATTCTAAAAATTCACTCTCCAATTTCAAGCCCTAAATTCCCAACTCTTCCTCAAATTTCCCACAAATTTTCAAGATTAAACAATGATATAATCACCATAAACACAAGGTATAAAGCCCAAGTAGCTTACCTCTGTGGATACACTTGATCCCCTCTTGAAATCACAGCTTGGAGCTCCAAAATCGCACAAAAATGGTGAACAAAAGACTGAAAATCGCGAAGGGGCATTTTTATACATTCTGCCTAGCACTTCCGCATCTGCGACACCATACCCGCTTCTGCGGTACCGCATATGCGGTCTTACCTCCGCTTATGCGGAAATCACTTACCAGCCAAAATTCTGCATCTGCGGTCATCCTTCCGCATCTGCGATTTCGCAGATGCGGTCCACATAGCCGCTTCTGCGGTTCCTGTCCCTCAAGCCCTTCTTTCGCTTCTACGACCAATCAACCGCACATGTGGCGCCGCACCTGCGGTCCCCAATCCGCAGTTGCGAAAATACCAGAAGCAGCAAATTCAGCAGCTGCAAGAAAATCCAAACTTCTCCGTTAACCATCCGAAATCGCTCCGAGGCCCCCGGGACCGCAACCAAAAGTACAAACATATTCTAATACCTTATTCAAACTTGTTCCAATCATCAAAACACCTCAAACAACATCAAATCACCCAAAACACATCGGATTCAGGCCAAACTTTCTAAAATCTTCCGAGTTCCGCTTTTGACCAAAAACCCAACCAAACCACGTCCGAATAATCTGAAGTTTTGCACACACATCCCAAATGACACAACGAAGCTACTGCCACTCTCGGAATTCCATTCTGACCCTTATATCAAAATCTCGCCTACCAACTGGAAATCGCCAAAATCTCAATTTCGCCAATTCAAGCCTAAACCTTCCACGGACTTCCAAAATGCATTCCGATCACGTTCCTAAGTCCCAAATCACCTAACGGAGCTAACAAAATCATAAAAATTCCGATCCGAGATCATATACAAACAAGTCAAATATTGGTCAAACCTTTCAAATTTCAAGCTTCAAATTGGGAACTGTTCTTCCAAATTCATTCCGATTACCCTGAAAACCAAACCAATGATTTACATGAGTCGTAATACATCAAACGGGACAAGTCATGCCCGGAAACTGACGAACAAAGTGTAAAAGCTCAAAACGACCGTTCGGGTCGTTATACCCCTATAAACTCCTTCAAAATAACACCAAACATAACACCACCACGAAGAGGAGCAGTTTTAAAACATCAGGTTTATTCCTAAACTAAACATTATTCTTCCATTGTTCTACACAAATCACATTCCTTTGCACAAATACTTTTGTCTCTAAAGTAGCATAAAGATTTAAGCATATAAAATAATACATTATTATAGAGATCTATATTAAATATACATTAATAATATAATTCAACATATATGCTTGTATCTGCACAATAAAATTTGTATTACATTATAAAAGATTTCTACAATGGATAGATAGATTATAGATCAACAACATCAAACTTCCTTGAATAATTGTCAAGGTAAATTATTTATGCTAAATTAAATAATTTTATTACTTTACTATTCTTAGCTATATTAAAACTACAATTCGTCTTTTGTTACAGAAGTAGAAAAACAACCTGAAGCCTCCATGGATGAGATGTATACAAGAATCACATAAATGCGGATAAAATATTTGAAGTATGAGCAAGTACAACTTAGAAACAAATTATATAAAGAAGTATTACCAGATAAATCATGCAAAGAATGACTATATGTATATTCGAATATTATGTTGTCACGACCCAAAATGCACTAAGGGTCGTGATGGCGTCGGACAAACTGTCAGGCAAGCCAACACCAAGAAGTTAATTAAATTCCAATTTTAGTATTCGTTGAAATCATTTTCTTTATACATTAAACAATAAATAATGAAATTCACAGAAATAACCATGAAGTCTTTAACAAACTTAATATTGAATAATTTCAAAATCATCCCAGAACCCAGTGTCACAAGTGCATGAGCTATCTCTAGGAAACAATATAATACAACAACCGTCCGGAATACAAATTGGACAGAAAGTAAATACAGTAATCTGAAAGAGACTCTGCTGGTTGCGGGTCTTCTCGAGAAGTGTAGCTCACCTAAGTCTCCGTATCAACCATGCTGCTACACCCACTAGGCCACTAGAGATACATGTGCCTGTGCAACAAAAATACACAGCAAGTGTAGCATGAGTACGAAAATAACGTATACTCAGTAAGTATCCCGTCTAATCTCGAAGAAGTAGAGACGAGAGGTCGACTTTGACACTTACTAGGGGTCCAATATTAATAATACCAATAATATAGAAAATCGGGAATTTTCATAAAAATAATTTTAAACTCAGTAACATGAGGTAAGTAACCAATTCTTTCGTTTATAGGAAATTTTTAAATTCTTTTTCATCATTTATACATTTATCTCAGACCAGGGAGAACAAATATCAACATCTATAAATCTCAAGGCAAGCAATACAAGCATGCGCACGTCATGCCGAGGTCGTACGGCCCGATCCAATTATATTTAAATTGTGCACTGTCAGAGGGTCGAATGGCGTGAACCATAGATGCATCTATTTAATCTACCGAGGCGTTCGGCCCGTTCCACAATATATAAACACATTCAAACAGTCAAGCAAGAACTCATCAATGAGAAAATTATCCAAGAAAAGGCAATTTCTCTTTAAAAAAAAAGGAACGATGACTAGTCTTTTAGAAATCATTTAGACGTTCAAGATGTTTTAAGCATTTTTAAATTGACAACAAAATTTCAAATATTGCAAGTAAAGCATGCATTTGGGTCCTAAACTACCTGGACTTAAGCATAATAGTACCTACGCACGGACTCTCGTCACCTCGTGCGTACGTAGCCCCCACAAATAGAAGCACATATCCTATTACTTCACCTATGCGGACAATTCCCTCTTACAAGGTTAGAAAGGAGACTCACCTCGATTCGAAGTTCCATTACCGATATTCCACGCCCTTCCGAAGACTCAAATTGATGCACAACGTTCCAAAACTAACCAATGATTATGTAAACCCATTAATACATGTTCTATTACTCATAATAATCCAATTTATAACAATTTCTAACCCAATCGAAAGGTTGACAAAAACGCCCTCGGGCCCACGTGCTCGGATTCCGAGATTTTTCGAAGATAAAGTTTACCCATAACCTCACGAACTCAAATATGCAATCTACTCTTAATTTCGTGCTTTAAATCGTGGTCAAAATCCAAGAATACCAATTTTCTAGGTTTTCCTCAAACCCCTAAATTTCTACCAATTTTCATGCTAAAATCCATACATAATCAATATAGTTAACTCAAGATAGGTGGGGTTAGCTTACCTTGTCGTTGATGATGAAAAACCCCCACTTGAAGCTCTCCAAAAATTGTCCAAACAAGAGAAAGATGAAAGAATATGGGCAAATCCCGACTTTAAAACAACTTATTGCCTCCAGCTTGTCCGCACCTGCGGTTACTAGACCGCTTCTGCGGTTCCGCAGGTGCGGCCCCACCACCGCATCTGCAGTCCTTCACCAGGCCCTCTCATTCCGCTGCGGGCCCGCTTCTGCGGCAATATGACCGCATCTGCGGTCCTAGCCTTCTCCCTTCTCAACCGCATCTGCGCCCGTTTGGCCGCTTTGTTGCTCCGCACCTGCGGCCAAAATCTCGCAGGTGCGGTTACACCAGATGACAGCATGCTTCATCTCTTCCTCCCAACTCCAATTCGATCCGTTAACAACCTGGAATCCACTCGAGACTCCCGGGACCCCGTCCAATCATACCAATTAGTCCCAAAACACATTACGGACTTGTTCGAGGCCTCAAATCATATCAAACAACGGTAACATCATGAATCTACCTCCAGTCCAAGCTTAATGAACTTTAGAATTTCAAACTTCTACATTCGATGCCGAAACCTATCAAATCTCGTCCGATTGACCTTATATTTTGCACACAAGTCATATTTGACATTACAGACCTACTCCAACTTCCGAAATCGGAATGCGACCCCGATATCAAAAATCTACTTCCGTTCAAACTTCTTATAACCTTCAAGTTTCTATCTTTAGCCAAATGACTCCAAAATGACCTACGGACCTCAGAATTCACTTCCGATCGCACTCCCAATACCAGAATCACCATACGGAGCTATTCCCATACTCGGAATCTCAAACGGACATCGATAGCATTGAAATGCACTTCAACCCTAATTTATGAAATTCTTCCAAAAATGCTAACTTCCACAATAGCCGCCAAAACGCACCCGGGTCACCCAAAACTTGATTCGGGCATACGCCCAAGTCCGAAATCATCATACGAACCTGCTGGAACCTTCAAACCCTGATTATGAGGTCGTTTACTCAAAAATCCAATCTTAGTCAATTCTTTCAACTTAAAGCTTCTAAAATGAGAATTCTCTTTCCAAATCAACTCCGAACTTCCCGAAATTCAATTCCGACCATGTGTAAAAGTCATAATACCTGAAGTGAAGCTGCTCATGGCCTCAAACTGCTGAACGACGTGCTAGAGCTCAAAACGACTAGTCGGGTCGTTACACTATCTCCCACTTAAGCATACGTTCGTCCTCAATCGTGTTAAGAACTGCACTGGAGTTGTCTGAAATCACAGTTAAACACCTTGTGCACCTACCCGTGCTACCACAACTCAGTTGAGCATATTAGCTCGGGCAAATCTAAAGATATTTTCTTTTATTCAAACAAATGAGCTTAGAACCCAGTTTCAACATCCGAAATTCTCTGCCAGGCTTGCTTCCAATATATGAACACCGTATCAATCACTATACGGTGTACCAGAACGTGACTGCATACCTTTGCCGAATTCTCACCGTGTATTACATCATCCACAGGACCATAATAACATCCTCTGATCATAATAACTGACATTCCCCGAATCTGATGTTCACAATGTACCTCATGACATGTATAAGTCTTGTTCCAACTCTTACAATATCGCCACGACGGAAGAGACGTGTAGAAATTCATAACGAACTGCCGAGTCAACAAATCGTTGAGTCTATACTCCTGACAAGAGTCATTACCTCATTCTGAACCAAATAATGGTGTTTTATCCTTAAAATACTTAATATAATTCGACTGCACTGATCCTAGATCCAATAACCTTGTCTCACCCAGTACGAACTGCTCGGCAACAAGCCACCCCTGACCTGACCAAAAGTCTCAAACGATGCCAGAATGTGCCAATAGGCTACCAACTCGAACGTGATACATAAGAAAAATAAACTGTGGAAGGGACTACTCAACTCATACAGCTAATATGACCCTTCTTCGGAAAATGGAAAACAAAACACACAAAAACTAGAATATAGAAAACTATTCTCAATATCATACCGTTGCGGTGTGCAACTTGATCCAAATAACATGCTCGTGGCTGCGTGCCACCCGATCCACGCATAGAAATCACATAAGGGGATATACACCGAGCTAAGTTGCTCATCATTTCTAAATACCGAATACCGATTGCAAGCATGCTAAGTGCATAATACCATCCCTAGGGAGACAGATAGCGTCATAAGCTACAAAAACCCAAGCACAACTGAGGCATTATATAATCTGAACTACAAGAGCCACCCTGCTCATATAACACCATCGCTACGCAGAACGTCATTACATAGGAAATTATCGAGCCGTTCACAACTCACACGGTACAATATAGCATTACATGAAATAGCCGACGACGAAATAACATCCAACGCCCGAATACTCCTCCATAAGGAGCGCTATGCTGAAATGAACACATCCGGCCTAACATAGAGCCCATATTCATACTTAAATCCATTCACAGACCTCAAGCCGCTTTTGATCGTGCCGAACAAGGTCCATAATCTTTCCTGGGTCCATAATAACCCCTTTTTCCCATAACACTCAAGAACAACCATCATAACCGGAGAAATCCTCCACCGTCCACAACCCAATAAATCGAGTGCCCTCCAGGCATCAATTCTCAAATTAACGATATCACCACAATCTTCATACTTGGTTTAATTCTTCAACCAATCAAGTGACTAGATGCCACACTTATACAACCTCCTCGTGAGGCACGCTCCCACAACCTTCCGTAACAGATAACAGGTCTGTATATCCATACCACCAGTCGCGATAACGCTGAAAAGCTATCAAGAATCCCAACCAGGATGCGAAGCCTTTTTCACAAAACACCGATCTCGAGTGACGTTGATGACAATGCCAACTTACTCTAACATTCAAATTCCTTTCCTGCTCATCCGAGCTCGTGACATCCTTATCAACACCGAACCGCAACCTTGATCCTCACTTTCAAATTCCATACAACTCACTGCACCCGACACGCCAATATGCGATCGCACAAGATCTTTATCATAGCTTCTGAACCACTAATATGGCAAACACTTCCTCACCTGGAAACTTTTTACCTAACTCGATCCAATAGGACCATAGCAACACGCGAGTAACTTCTCATAGCCGTAGATCATTCAAATCCTCAAGTAGTGGTCTAAACCACCATAGCCCTTCTCGGATCCGCCTACACATAGAAGGCCATAATAGTTGAATACTTTCGAATATAATCAATTACGGCGGCCGTCGAGCCTCGCGCGCACCGCCACCACTATGCCAATTCAACTATGACCGACCAATCTAACTTCCTCTAATTCATCCCTAACTTGCCTTAGAGATAATATTAGCTCCATTCCTTACATCACCAACCTAAATCCTCACTCCTCTTGGGTGACCCCATTTCACGAGACCACCCTATCTCCAACCCGTGGAATGTTCCATACACTCCCTGCACACACATTCGCATCTTCAACGGATACACCCGTTCTGATAATCCCTTTACGAATCCGAAGTCTTTTCCTCTTTTACCTTCCCATGCTACTCTGCAAGTCGAAAATATCATAGAACATTCTGAGCCTCTTGTCATAATCTGCCACAAAGCTCGATTCTTAACCATACTGCGGGCTTGAATCCATAGGCACCGCATTTTTTAACCCTTGAATTCACTAGGACCGTTATTGAGAGTCATCCACTCTGGCTTGGTCTCGAATATAATCAACTCTGAGGCTCCGCTGGCACACGAACACCCATCTCGATGAAGCACCCGACTAAATCATTTCATTGTAACTCACCTCTGTACGAAACACGAATTTGGAGTCTTCCCAAGGCCTAAACATGAGCCAATAAGGCCAACTATAGTTCACATTTACCAATTCCTTTGCTTAATTTACCTCTTAGGTTCTTTTCCCTTAGCCGAAATAACTTACCAATACGCTGATAACCTGAAACCTCATAAGTAAATAACCATGTAACCCAATCGTAGGCGGTGGGACTCTCCCAGTTAGCTTGAAGCCGTCATTACACAACTCTAGAACCCAACAAGATTCTTTCTTCATTGTTGACATGATCTAGCACGAACAACCCGCCAAATTCCTCAAAGTCTTTCTGTAAAATCCTTTATAAGTACTCTTAATCATCAACCGCATTCACATGACCGATATCCTTGCCGTAGCCAATAGGATTCTTCGCAGAAGCTTCGCCAACCATGCGACCGTTAGTCTGCTCACAGGAGGTAACCCACCTGTGAAAATTACATGCCGACATCTCCCAACGACGCTGCAGGGGGTACAATTACTATGACATCTATAACCCATCCTGAGCCCGTGCTCATTTGCCAACCGCACTAGTCCGTTCTCTTCTTATGGACATCAACTAAATTCACGACAATATCTTCTAATTCAAAATCATGTTGCATCCTTATTCATATCAAGCAACTCCTTCCTGTCATATCAAATCTCCCGCCATATAATAGCCAATAATCCAAATTAAACCCGCAGACCCAATCACCGTCCACTATCATTCCCAGGTCATTCCAAACTTCCTTAAGGCGTGTGGTTATCCTGCCACTACACCCATATACTACTCTGCCACTCTCCCACTTTGGGTAAACTCACCTCTTCAGGAAACTACTCGACCTCCGCTTCTTACACCTGCGCTTTTAGAAGTTAACCACCGCATGACACTTCCCACATGTCCTTCCTCGCCTTTCGCCACCTAGTCATTTCCTTAAATCAACATCTATCTTAGTTCACTTGCACCAACAGATCGCTACTACTTTAAACCTTTCCGAAGATCATCTTTCCCGAGCCGTCGACATTAGAAACACCGATTCAATCCTGATCCACCGCACACCGCGATCTCTGATAGCCATTTTCTTCAATATTATCTCACAATATCCTGCTCCAAAGGCGAATTGTAGAAGATCATAACACCGGCGAACTTAATATATTCAATCGAGGATGACGACGCCACGCCGTAGATAAAAATTCCACCACACTTTGAAAACGCCAAGTCTCATTACTCCATCAAGCTGAACCTGATCATTCCTAGTCCGATTGACTTTCCTTTGCCGAGAATACAATACCGAATCTCTGAATCATGCTCTGAGAAAACCTCCTTCCAAGACATACACTCCTTCCACGCATGGACAAGCATTCCACCATCACCTCAATACCGGGCGATAACCATTCATGAGCATCATAGCAACCTATGCGTAGCCTCAAGGCTCTCAGAAGTATAGCTACGGAGCTGAAATGACAGAATACCCTTCCGCAAGGCGACGACAATAATCCAATCAACTACGCAGGGACAAACTGTCACGACCCTAACCCCGAACCCGGTCGTGATGGCGCCTCTCGTGAAGACAAGGCCAGCCAGTTTAACCCAATTCATCTTTCAAAACACCTCAAATAACATCAAATCACCCGAAACACATCGAATTCAAGCCTAAGTTTCTAAAATCATCCGAAATACGCTTTTGATCAAAAACCCAACCAAACCTCGTCCGAATGCCCTGAAATTTTACACACACATCCAAATGACATAATGAAGCTACTGCAACTCTCGGAATTCCATTTCGACCCCTATGTCCAAATCTCGTCTATCAACCGGAAGTCGCCAAAATATCAATTTCGCCAATTCAAGCCTAATTCTACTCCGGACCTCCAAAACCCATTCCGATCACGCTCCTAAGTCACAAATCACCTCCTGAAGCTAACCGGACCATCAGAACTCACATCCGAGCCCTCTAACACGTAAGTCAACATCCGGTTGACTTTTCCAACTTAAGCCTTCTTAAAAGAGACTAAGTGTCTCAAACTTCACCCAAACCAATCCGGATCAAATCCAACCAACCCGATACCTCAAAACACAGATGAACAAAGCAATAAGAAGCAGAAATGGGGGAAACGGACCGGTAACCCTTGAGACGACCGGCCGGGTCATCACATCCTCCCCAACTAAAACAAACGTTCGTCCTCGAACGAGTCAAGAAACATACCTGAAGCCTCAAACAGGTGAGGATATCTGCTCCGCATCTCCCACTCGGTCTCCCAGGTAGCCTCCTCCACGGGCCGACCTCTCCACTGCACCTTCACTGAAGCTATATCTTTTGATCTCAATTTCCGAACCTGACGCTCCAAAATAGCTGCTGGCTCTACATCATAAGTCAAATCACCCTTCAACTGAATCGTGCTGAAATCCAGGACATGGGATGGATCTCCAATATACTTCCGGAGCATAGAAACATGGAAAATCGGATGCACACTCGACAAGCTAGGTGGCAAAGCAAGCTCATAAGCCATCTCCCCAATCCTTCGAAGTACCTCAAAAGGCCCAATGAACCGCGGACTCAACTTCCCTTTCCTTCCGAATCTCATAACACCCTTTGTGGGCGAAACCTTCAACAAGACCTTCTCGCCAACCATGTAAGACACATCTCGAACATTCCTGTCAGCATAACTCTTTTGCCTCGACTGCGCTATACGAAGTCTCTCATGAATCACCTTCACTTTATCTAGCTCATCCTGAACCAAATCTGTCCCCAATAGCCTAGCCTCCCCAGGCTCGAACAAACCAACTGGAGATCTACACCGCCTCCCGTACAAAGCCTCATATGGAGCCATCTGAATACTCAACTGGTAGCTGTTGTTATAAGCAAACTCTGCAAGCGGTAGAAACTAATCCCATGACCCTCCAAAATCAATAACACAAGCGCGTAGCATATCCTCCAATATCTGAATGGTGCGCTCGGACTGCCCGTCCGTCTGAGGGTGAAAAGCTATGCTAAACTGTACCTGAGTACCCAACTTTTTCTGAACAGACTTCCAAAACTAGGAAGTAAACTGAGTGCCCGATCTGAAAAGATGGAAACTGGGACACCATGAAACCGAACAATCTCCCGAATATATATCTCTGCCAGCCGCTTTGAAGAATAAGTAGTAAAGATAGGAATGAAGTGCGCGGACTTTGTCAGCCTATCCACAATCACCCAAATAGCATCGAACTTCTTCAAAGTCCGGGGGAGTCCAACTACAAAATCCATAGTGATCCGCTCCCACTTCCACTCTGGAATATCCATCCTCTGAAGTAAGCCACCCGGCCTCTGATGCTCATATTTTACCTGCTGACAATTGAGACACCGAGCTACAATTCCCACAATATCTTTCTTCATTCTCCGCCACCAGTAATGTTGTCTAAGATCTTGATACATCTTCGCGGCTCCTGGATGAATAGAATACCGCGAGCTATGGGCCTCCTCCAGAATCAACTCCCGAAGCCCATCCACATTGGGCACACAAATCCGGCCCTGCATCCTCAATACCCCATCATCTCCAATGGTCACATCTCTGGCATCATCATGTTGAACTCTATCCCTAAGGACGAGCAAATGTGGATCATCATACTAGCGCTCTCCGATGCGCTCATATAGGGAAGACCGAGAAACCACGCAAGCCAACACCCGACTGGGCTCTGAAATATCCAACCTCACGAACCGGTTGGCTAAAGCCTGAACATCAACCGCAAGAGGTCTCTCCCCAATTGGAATATATGCCAAACTCCCCATACTCACTGCCTTTCGGCTCAAAGCATCGGCCACTACATTGGCCTTCCCCGGATGGTACAATATAGTGATGTCATAATCCTTAAGCAGCTCCAACCACCTCCGCTGCCTCAAATTAAGATCCTTTTTCTTGAACAAATGCTGAAGACTGCGATGATCAGTGAATACCTCACAAGATATGCCATACAAGTAGTGCCTTCAAATCTTCATCAGGTGAACTATGGCAGCCAACTCCAAATCATGAACGGGGTAGTTCTTCTCATGGGGATTCAATTGTCGAGAAGCATAAGCAATAACTCTACCCTCCTACATCAACACACAACCAATCCCTACTCTCGAAGCATCACAATACACGGTATATGAACCTGAAGCTGATGGCAAGACCAATACTGGAGCTGTGGTCAAAGCTGTCTTGAGCTTCTGAAAGCTCTCCTCACACTCGTCCGACCATACAAATGAAGCACCCTTCTGAGTCAACTTGGTCAAGGGCGATGCGATGGATGAGAATCCCTGAACAAACCGGCAATAATAGCCTGCCAAACCAAGAAAACTACGAATCTCTGTGGCTGAGGACGGTCTGGGCCAACTCTGAACCGCCTCTATCTTGTTTGGGTCAACCTGAATACCCTCACTGGACACCACGTGTCCCAAGAATGCCACTGAACTAAGCCAAAACTCACACTTGGAGAACTTTGCATAAAGCTTCTCCTCCGAACCCGATCGTGATGGCGCCTCTCGTGAAGACAAGGCCATCCATTGTTTAACCCAATTCATCTTTCAAAACACCTCAAACAACATCAAATCACCCGAAACACATCGAATTCAAGCCTAAGTTTCTAAAATCTTCCGAAATACGCTTTTGATCAAAAACCCAACCAAACCTCGTCCGAATGCCCTGAAATTTTACACACACATCCCAAATGACATAACGAAGCTACTGCAACTCTCGAAATTCCATTCCGGCCCCAATATCCAAATCTCGCCTATCAACCGGAAGTCGCCAAAATATCAATTTCGCCAATTCAAGCCTAATTCTACTTCGGACCTCCAAAACCCATTCCGATCACGCTCCTAAGTCACAAATCACCTCCCGAAGCTAACCGAACCATCGGAACTCACATCCGAGCCCTCTAACACGTAAGTCAACATCCGGTTGACTTTTCCAACTTAAGCCTTCTTAAAAGAGACTAAGTGTCTCAACTTTCACCCAAACCAATCCGGATCAAATTCAACCAACCCGATACCTCAAAACACAGATGAACAAAGCAATAAGAAGCAGAAATGGCGGAAACGAACCGGTAATCCATGAGACGACTGACCGGGTCATCACATAAACATCCCGCACAACATCTGTAGTACCATTAAAATTGCTCACTCGCTGAATCATGACCAGCATTTTGCGTCGCATAAGATTAAATGGAAAGGAAATAAAGGCATAAGCCTCAAAAGTAGTCAAATCGCACGATGAGGAATCAAGAAGGGAAGTGCTCCTAACAGCCCTGTAGCCTCTCGAAGATAAGTACAGACGTCTCCGTACCGATCCGCGAGACTCTACTAGACTTGCTCATGACTCGTGAGACCTAAGGGAACCTAGTGCCCTAATACCATATTGTCACGATCCAAAATCCACGAAGGGTCGTGATGGCGCCGGACACACTATTAGGCAAGCCAACACCAAGAAGTTAATTAAATTACAATTTTAGTATTCGTTGAAATCATTTTCTTTATACATTAAACAATAAATAATGAAATTCACAGAAATAACCATGAAGTCTTTAACAAACTTAATATTGAATAATCTCAAAATCATCCCAGAACCCGGTGTCACAAGTGCATGAGCTATCTCTAGGAAACAATATAACACAACAACCGTCCGGAATACAAATTGGACAGAAAGTAAATACAGTAATCTGAAAGAGACTCTGCTGGCTTCGAGTCATCTCGAGAAGTGCAGCTCACCTAAGTCTCCGTATCAACCATGCTGCTACGCCCACTAGGCCACTAGAGATACATGTGCCTGTGCAACAAAAATGCACAGCAAGTGTAGCATGAGTACGAAAACAACGTGTACTTAGTAAGTATCCCGTCTAATCTCGAAGAAGTAGAGACGAGAGGTCGACTTTGACACTTACTAGGGGTCCAATATTAATATTACCAATAATATAGAAAACTGGGGATTTTCATAAAAATGATTTTAAACTCAGTACCATGAGGCAAGTAACCAATTCTTTCGTTTATAGGAAATTTTCAAATTCATTTTCATCATTTATACATTTATCTCAGACCAGGGAGAACAAATATCAACATCTATGAATCTCAAGGCAAGCAATACAAGAATGCGCACATCATGCCGAGGTCGTACGGCTCGATCCAACAATATATAAAGTGTGCACTGCCAGAGGGTCGAATGGCGCGAATCATAGATACATCTATTTAATCTACCGAGGCGTTCGGCCCGTTCCACAATATATAAACACATTCAAACAGTCAAGCAAGAACTCATCAAGGAGCAAATTATCCAAGAAAAGGCAATTTCTCTTTTTTTTTTAAAAAAATCAAGGAACGATGACTAATCTTCTAGAAATCATTTACACGTTCGATATGTTCTAAGCGTTTTTAAATTGACAACAAGATTTCAAATATTGCAAGTAAAGCTTGCTTTTGGGTCCTAAACTACCCGGACTTAAGCATAATAGTAGCTACGCACGAACTCTCGTCACCTCGTGCATACGTAGCCCCCACAAATAAAAGCACATATCCAATTAATTCACATATGGGGACAATTCCCTTTTACAAGGTTAGAAAGGAGACTCACCTCGCTCCGAAGTTCCATCACCGGCATTCCACGCCCTTTCGAAGACTCAAATTGATGCACAACGTTCCAAAACTAACCAATGATTATGTAAACCCATTAATACATGTTCAATTACTCATAATAATCCAATTTATAATAATTTCTAACCCCGATCGAAAGGTTGACAAAAATTCCCTCGGGCCCACGTGCCCGGATCCCGAGATTTTTCGAAGATAAAGTTTACCCATAACCTCACGAACTCAAAAATGCTATCTACTCTTAATTTGATGCCCAAAATCGTGGTCAAAATTCAAGAATACCAATATTCTAGGTTTTCCTCAAACCCCTAAATTTCTACCAATTTTCATGCTAAAATTCATACATAATCAATATATTTAACTCAAGATAGGTGGGATTAGCTTACCTTGTCGTTGATGATGAAAAACCCCCCACTTGAAGCTCTCCGAAAATCGTCCAAACAAGAGAAAGATGAAAGAATATAGCCAAATCCCGACTTTAAAACAACTCACTGCCTCCAGCTTTTCCGCACCTGCGGTCACTAGACCGCTTCTGCGATTTCGCAGGTGCGGCCCCACCACCGCATCTGCGGTCCCTCACCAGGCCCTCTCCTTCCACTTATGCGTTTCTCCTTCCGCAGGTGCGGTCCCGCTTCTGCGCCAACATGACTGCATCTGCGGTCCTAGCCTTCTCCCTTCTCAACCGCATCTGCGCCCCTTTGGCCGCTTCCGCGGCTCCGCACCTGCGACCAAGACCTCGCAGGTGCGGTTACACCAGATGACAGCAGGCTTCAGCTCTTCCTCCCAACTCTAATTCGATCCGTTAACCACTCGGAATCCACCCGAGGCCCCAGGGACCCCGTCCAATCATACCAACCAATCCTAAAACACATTACGGACTTGTTCGAGGCCTCAAATCATATCAAACAACTCTAACATCTTGAATCGACCTCCAATCCAAGCTTAATGAACTTTAGAATTTCAAACTTCTACATTCGATGCCGAAACCTATTTTATCTCGTCCGATTGACCTCAGATTTTGTACACAAGTCATATTTGACATTACGGACCTACTCCAACTTCCGGAATCGGAATCTGACCCCGATATCAAAAAGTCCACTTCCGGCCAAACTTCAAAACCTTCAAATTTCTATCTTTAGCCAAATGACTCCAAAATGACCTACGGACCTCCGAATTCACTTCCGATCGCGCTCCCAATACCAGAATCACCATACGAAGCTATTCCCAGACTCGGAATCCCAAACGGACATCGATAACATTGAAATGCACTTCAACCCAAATTTATGAAATTCTTCCAAAAATGCTAACTTCCACAATATGCACCAAAACTCTCCCGGGTCATCCAAATCCCGATCCGGGCATACGCGCAAGTTCGAAATCATCATACGAACCTGCTAGAACCTTCAAATCCCGATTCCAAGGTTGTTTACTCAAAAATCCAATCTTAGTCAATCCTTTCAAGTTAAAGCTTCTGAAATGAGAATTCTCTTTCCAAATCAGCACCGAACTTCCCGAAATTCAATTCCGACCATGCGTACAAGTCATAATACCTGAAGTGAAACTGCTCATGGCCTCAAACTGCTGAACGACGCGCTAGAGCTCAAAACTATCGGTCGGGTCGTTACACTAAATTCCCAAATTTGCAAAATCTCCAATTTTTCCCATAATCCCTAATTCTACCATGAAAGAACAAGATTTAGGGCTAGAAATCTAATGGGTGTTGATGGAAATTGAAGGAAATGAGGTTAAGAACACAAACCTATGATTAGGTGTTGAAACCCCTCTTCAAGAATCGCCCTAGGTTGAGTTTTAATGGAAGAGATATGAATTTTTGAAGAAATCCCGTTTTTGGTTTTGTTTTAAAATTTCTGGGCAGGTCTTCATCGCGTTCGAGAAAGACCTGTCGTGATCGGGATGCACAGGGGCCTAAGGCCTTCGCATTCGAGAAATACCCATCGCATTCGCGAAGGCATACTCCCCCCAGCCTCCGCGTTCGCGAGCTTAGCGTCGCGTTCGCGATGAGTAACTTTCCCCTCCCCCAGATCCCATGCTTCGCGTTCGCGATAACCTGGTCGCGTTCGCGAAGGGTAATTGCCCCAACGCTCCGCATTCGCGTAGAAGGATTTCTCCTTCAGACCAACATACTCTTCGTGTTCGCGAGAGTCCCTTCGCGAACGCGAAGAAGGAAATACCAAATGACAGCTGAAGCCAAAAACTCCAGAATTTTCAAGTCTAAAACATCCCCTAGCCTATCCAGAACACACCCGAGCCCTCGGGGCTCTAAACTAAACATGCACACAAGTCTTAACACATCATACGAACTTGCTCGTGCGATCAAATCACCGAATAACACATAGAATTATGAATTTAGCATCAAATTGTATGAAATTTTCAAGAAAGTTCAAAAGTTCTATTTTCTCAATCAAAGGTCCGAATCATGTCAAATCAGTCCCGTTTCTCACGAAATTTCACAGATAAGGTATAAATATCATAACGGACTAGTACCGGGCTCCGTAACTCCAATACGGACCCGGTATCAACAAAATAAATTATTAAACAAATTCTTAAAACCTTTATATTTTCAGTTTAACAATTTTCATCAAAAATTCATTTCTCGGGCTAGGGACCTCGGAATTCGATTTCGGGCATACGCCCAGGTCCCATATTTTACTACGGACCCTCCGGGACTGTCCGTTGACTTAAAATATTGACCGAAGTCAACTAAAATTACTTTTAAAGCTAAAATTTAATATTTTCTCAAATTTTCACATAAAGGCTTTACGAAAATGCGCCCGAAATGCGCACGCAAATCGAGGAGAAACTAACTGAGGTTTTTAAGGCCTCAGAACTCCGAATTGGGTTCTAAAATACAAGATGACCTTTCGGATCATCACAATAAAACATTAAAAGAAAGGAATTAATAAATTTAGAGTACTAGTTACTAATTTCATTAAGTTAAAGAAAAATTGTAATAAATTAGTGAATATATTAACTTTTAAATTTTTAAATTTTTTGGGTCAAGCATGCGATTTTGTTACTAATTGCTCTAGATATTTTGCCTATGATAACAAAAACACACACAGACAAAAAAAAATCGATGCGGCATTGTTGTTTATACTTTGAACGAAGTAAAATCTAATCTTAGCTTATATATGATATTAATTTGATTAAAGGTAAATATTTAATCCTTTCTTCAAGTAATAAGTGAAATTCAAATATAAAATGAAATTTAGGATAAAATCCTAATAATAATTCCCTTTTACCTAAAGTTTTTTGACAAGGTTTGATAAATAATTATATGATTCATTTACCTTAATTTTATATATATATATATATATATATATATATATATATTTATATATATATATATATATATATATATATATATATATATATATATNAATAGGTATTAAGAAAAAAGATGAGGTACAGATGATTTTTTATTCGTTTTATTTTCAGCTTGACATAGTTATTTGAAAATTAGTTCTCAAGAATGTCGAGCACTTCTTATTCAGTAGCAAGAAATGAATCATAAAAATGAGATCAATTTCAAATTTTCTGAATAAAAAAGTGTAAAAATTGCATCGAGGAAATCAATTTTTCCTGGCAACATAAATTTCCAAACTATTTTTTATACATAAATAGATGCTATCTACAAATGAAGATGAATTGACAAGAAAAAGTCCTTTAATGTTAATCTCACCAAATTAACGAAAAAAGGCATTACAAAAAATATAGAATATCAGATAAATCATATATAGACTACTAAGCATAACCAATCTTTAGAACTATTATAAGAGGAGAATAGTCGATAAAGATATTAAGTCAAATGATAAGCTATTAAAAAGTCACATGATAAATTTTGGACAATATTAATTGGCAATATAACAAAATTAGGTATAAATTAATTTTTGAATTAAGTGTAAGTATTTATTAATCTGAATTAAAAAAATAAAATATTTGAGTCAAGTGTCATTAGTTTTTGAATTTCAATTAAAAAAATATTCATTAGCAAATTAACTCATGTTGTCCATGGGTAACAATAAGCTTTTTGTTTCATAAAAATAAAATTCTGTTTTCTAGACTAATGAGAATAATTTTTTGAAAAATAATTGTTTTGTCTTCAGCACATTCGATTTCTAAACACGTATTTTTGGAACACAAAATATAAGAAAAGAATCTATATATTGGTTAAAAAATAAACAATGGCGTATATATTTTACTATCAAGAACTTCTAATATTTATGTTTATATAGAATAGTTCAATATTACGTTTTGATCTCTTCACTAATTACTTTCTGTTTAGAAAAATTTTACATTTTATTTGAAAAGGAAAAAATGGTTTCTATGAAAAATACTCTTGTTTAGTTTTAAAAAAAAACAAATATTACGTTTTGAAAAAGTTTATCTATTGGGAATACTGAAATAAATTAAGGTGATAGTTTAATTTTGTTAAAGCAATATAATCTCATGTGCTTAAACAAGTAAAATCAAAATTTGCTGTGATTAATATTTTTAATGTTGTACGTGCATCGCACGGATACTAATACTAGTATATATTAGAGGAATAAAGTTATCATATATAATCGGTATTGTGGTTAAGCTAAGCGGCAAGCTATTAAAAAGTCACCTGACATTCTTATTCTTAAAAAGTGAGTTTAGGGGGAGGTTTTCAAATAAGAAAATAGAACTTATATAGAATCCCATTTAGTGAAAATCTTAATTTTTTTCTTTAATTTAGTTTTGACTCTTATATGGCAATCTTTAATTCAGTTTTGTTATGGATCGTTAATTCTTTCATATCCGGGTAAATAGTTTCTTTTGTCTTGACAAACGTGAAAAAAAGGAAAAGTAGGGATTCATGAAGATAGTTAAAATTTGTATCAATTTCCTATAAAGATGCAGATGTCATATAGAATACTATAATTATGTGGGATGATCCAAAGGGTCATCTTTCGTTTTAGAATTCGAATGCGGAATTCGAGGCCTTGAAAATCTCTTTTTTTTTCCTCGATTTGCCTGCACAATCCGGGCGCATTTCCGAAAAGACTTTAAGTGAGATTTGAGAAAAATATTGAGTTTTTGTAATTTAAATTGATTAAAATTGACTTCGGTCAATAATTTTGGTAAACGGACCTGGACCCGTGATTTGACGGTCTCGTAGGGTTCGTAGTAAAATATGGGACTTGGACATATGCGCGGAATCGAATTCCGAGGTCCCTAGTCCAAGAAATGAATTTTTGAAGAAAATTATTTGCTGGAAAATATAAGGAATTTTAGAAATGAAATAGTGTGTGATCTCGTTGGTATCGGTCCTGTATTTTGGTTCCGGAGCCCGGTACGGGTTTGACATGGTATTTAAGTCGTGTCTGTGAAATTGGTGAGAAACGGAATTGATGTGACGAGATTCGGACATCCGGTTGCGAAAATAGAAATTTCAAGGGTTTTAAGAAAATCATGAGTTTTGGTGTTAAATTCGTTGTTTGAGATGTTATTTTGGCGATTTGATCACACGAGCAAGTCCGTATGATGTTTTTAGACTTATATGTATGTTTGGTTTAGATCCCCAAGGACTCGGGTGAGTTTTGGTAGGCTACGGAGTGAGTTTGGACTTAGAAAATCTGCTGTTGCATCTGGTATCTGTTGCAGGCCTCTGATCACGCAATTGCGAGATCAGGCTTCGCATTTGCGAGCTTCACAGGCTTGGCAATTGCGAGGTTTTTATGGCAATTGCTAAGAAGACCTCGGCCAGCATAGTTCGCAATTGCGAACATATCTTCGCATTTGCGAAGTCATCAGGGAGGGGGAATCCTCGCAATTGCGACAGTAGCAGACATGCAGCAGGTTCGCATTTGCGATGCCTGTCTCGCATTTGCGAGCTTCACAATCTGCAACTGATCAAAACATGACTTAGACGGGATTTCAACTCATTTTCTCTAATTTTCAAACCCTAAGATCCCATAGGCGATTTTCCAAAGAAGAGTTCTTCCCCAAATCATAGGTAAACGATTTATAACTTATTTCCTTCAATCTATTTCATCTTTTTACCAGATTTCATCACAAAGTCCAGGGTTTTTCATGGGAATTTGGGTGTTTTTGGGTAGAATTTAGGAATTTCGACATTTGGGGATTTAGACCTCAAATTGAGGTCGAATTTCAAAACCAATTGCATATTTGAGCTCGTGGGTGAATGGGTAATCGGGTTTTGGTCCGAACTTCGAGTTTTGACCAAGCGGGCTCGGGGTCGATTTTTGACTTTTTGGCAAAAATATCGGGAAATCTACAATCATGCATTAGAATTGATTTGTTTGGCGTTAATTGACGTTAAGTAGTTAAATATGAACAGATTCGGGCGGATTGGAAGTGGAAACTAAGGGAAAAGCGATATTTGAGGCTTGAGTTTGACCGTGGAATCGAGGTAAGTATTTGGTCTAACCTTAGCTTGAGGGATTAGGTGTTGTTGTCCTATGTGCTGCGTGTTAGTTGTTGAGTACGACGTATAGGTGTGGTGACGAGTATTAATACGTTGATGTTAAGTCATGGCATGCAAGTGAATCTTATACTGTGACCGTTGTGCCTCTTATTACGTACTGTTCATGCCTAAATTGATTATTCTCTATGTTGAACAAGTCTTATGATATTTTCTTGGTATTGGATAATTGTTGAGTATTGACTCAAGTTGAGACGTATATTGTGAAGTTAACTGTTGAAATGAGATTGGTTATTGTTGATTGCCTTGCCGGGATGTTATTGTTTCTACTGTTTGGGTAAGGAAGAGTGTAAAGCACGAAGGGTGATGCCGTGTACGATATTGTGAGTGAGTGTTAATGCACGAAGGGTGATGCCGTGCCGTATTCTGTGAGTGTTAATGCACGAAGGGTGATGCCGTGCCATATTCTGTGAGTGTTAATGCACGAAGGGTGATGTCGTGCCATGATTATGAGAGAGATAATGCACGAAGGGTGATGTCGTGCCATTTCTATTGTTTCTTATGGTGAGGACGAGAGTAAAAGCACGAAGGGTGATGCCGTGCACGTGTTACTATGTCATTATTTCTGTTGGTTCAAATATGATATCTACTTTGCTTCTCTATTGTATAACTGTTAGAATCTGGTATTTCCCCACAGCATGTTTCCCCTTGCCATCTTTATCTGTTAAATTCCTGTTATTATTGTTTCTCTCGTATAAGATTTAACTGCGCAGGTTTATATTGTTGTCGTGTCCTAGATTCGCCACTACTTCGCCGAGGTTAGGCTCGACACTTACCAGTCATGGGGTCGGTTGTACTGATACTGCACTCTGCACTTTTTGTGCAGATTTCGATGCCGGATCTTGTGAGTAGAGTTTTGGTTGCTGTCTTCAGTCCACGGGAGACCCAAGGTAGATTTGCCGGCGTTCGCAGACCTTGGAGTCCCCTTCCCCCCCATTTTTGATTTCTTGTCTCTTTTCATTTCGAGAACAGATGTATTTCTTTTTAAACCAGTATTTATAGATATTCTTAGACGTTCGTGGATTGTGACACAAGATCATTGGGATAGTCGTGTTTTAGAGTTTTTGGAACTGCAAAAGAATTTTCCGCACTTCTTATCTGTTTAGTTTTAAACTATTATTTAGTGTTGTTTGGTTATTGTTAATATGTTAGAACCATAATTGTTGGCTTGCCTAGCATTCAAGAGTTAGGCGCCATCACGATCCCGACGGTGGGAAATTCGGGTCGTGACAAGTTGGTATCAGAGCACTAGGTTGTCTAGGTCTCACAATTCACGAACAAGCTAGGCAGAGTCTGAGGGATCGGTACGGAGACGTCTGTGCTTATCCCCCAGAGGCTACAGAGTTTAGGAAAACTTCACATCTATTCTTTTCTATCGTGCGATTTGATTTCTCAATGTTAGTTGAACTTCTACTTTGTTCTTTCGCAGATGGCGAGAACACGTACCGCTTCATCAGCTGACCAGCAGCCCGAGCCCCCAGTGACAGCTCCTACGAGGGGCAGAGGACGAGGACGAGGCCGTGCTAGAGGCTGAGGCAGGGGCAGGGCTCAGCCCAGAGCTCGAGTAGCAGCACCAGCGGTGGAGCCTCAGGTAGAGTTTGACGATGAGGTTCCGGCTCAGACTGTACCAGCGGGCCCAGCCCAGGTTCTGGAGGGGTTTATAGCTACCCCAGAACTTCAGGATGCTTTGGTCCGTCTAGTGGACCTTATGGAGAGCGTAGCTCAGACTGGCACATTCCCTGTAGCACCAGCCGTCTCTCAGGCTGGAGTAGGAGGAGCTCAGACTCCCGCTACCCACACTCCGGAGCAGATGGCTCCTCAGTTTCAGACTCGAGCAGCTCAACCAGTGGGAGTAGCTCAGCCAGTTGTTGCAGCTCAAGCCTTTGGTGGATTATCTATGTCTTCTGAGGCTTTGTTTAGGTTGGATAAGTTCACCAAGCTTTTCTCGGTTCATTATAGTGGGGAAGCTTCTGAGGACCCCCAGGATTATCTTGACCGCTGCCATGAGGTGTTGCGGAACATGGGGATAGTAGAGACCAATGGGGTCGACTTTGCTGTATTCTAGATGATAGGTCCTCCAAAAGATGGTGGAATAATTTTGTGTTGACTAGACTAGTTTGTTCGCCTGCCTTGACTTGGGACCAGTTCTCTCAGCTAATTCTCGAGAAGTTTCTTCCTGTAACCCAGAGAGATGACTACCGTAGGCAGTTCGAGCTTCTTCAACAGGGATCTATGACTGTCACTCAGTACAAGACTAGGTTTGTTGATTTGGATCGCCATGCTCTTCTTATACTCCCCACCGAGAGAGAGAGAGAGAGAGAGAGAGAGAGAGAGAGAGAGAGAGAGAGAGAGAGAGAGTCAGGAGATTCATTGAGGGACTCGCTCAGCTATTAGATTGCAGATGGCTAAGAAGACAGGGAGCGAGATTTCTTTTCAGGATGCCGCCAATGTGGCCAGGCGGGTTAAGATGGTTCTAGATCAGGGGAGCGGTCAGGGGTCTGATAAGAGGCCTCGTCATTCTGGTAGGTGTTGATACCCAATTTTTCCCTATGTATTTTATATACAAAATACTTTCAAAATAGCATGTACATGCATATATAAGCATACCCAAGAGTTTTGGTATTTTTTCCTAATTTTTAAAGATTTTAAAACCAATTTATTGTCTATTTTATCAGTAGAAAATCCAATACTTATTCCCAAGATTATCATTTTGGTAAATAATTTATTTTGTATTCTTATATTTGCACCAAAATATAATTAAGGTAATTTTTTTGCATATTTTTACAAATTTATTTGGTATTTAAAAGACTAAATTGCATATAACTGCAATTATAGCCTACTTTAAGATTAATAGCATTTTATAATTGTAAAATTAGTTCCAGTATTTTTAGATTAATATTTATATAGTATTTGTTGGCTCAGTGTTTTAAATTTACTTTTAAAATTATTATTGCTATTTTTATAAAATAAAAGGGGAAAATTGGCTATTTAACATTTAGCCCATTTCTATTTCAATTACAGCCTTTTTTACCTTTCAATTTTAACCTCAAATTGGCCCAATTTCAGTCCCCAAATCGGACCAGCCCAATCCCTAAATTACCCGACCCCTGACCCAATTAAAAAACCCGACTCGACTCATATTCAATCCAGGCCGTTGATCATTTTGATCAACGGCCATAATTCCCCCTTTCCCTTTTTAATTTTCCAAACCCCCCCAAACCCCTAAACTCACTTCCA
>NW_017670628.1:262023-263863 GCF_001879085.1 Nicotiana attenuata
AAAATAAGACAAGGCTAATTTGGACTCCTCATCTGAGAAATATGTGATAAATCAACCTGTCCTAACGCTTTTGAATTTAATTCAGACCATAACCAGTATTTGAAGTCATGCTATATATTTGCCTTTAAGTGAGGAAGCATGTTTGAGCCATAACTGCTGTTTACTTCTCCTCTATTTGATTATGTGTTTTGTTTGTCGCCTAGACTTTTATCCTTTTAAAACTTCTGAAAAGCCCCAACTCCCTCCCATTTAGGATTAGTAGTCTCAATGCCTCCGGGACCGATAGGATCGGGACGGGTAATAGCATACAATAAGTAACGATACTATTCCGCGCTTTAATACCTTAATGGGGTGGGAAGGGTAGATGATCCATGTTATTTATAAACCTAGGACCCCCCCTCCCTCCTTATGTACTTTCGTTATTGTTTTCTTTAAACTGCCAGTTTCCAGCTCTTTAAAACCTTGTATTTCGCTTCAAATCATTTAAAACCTCTTTGAATTTCCAGCACTATTTTCTTTTTAAACTTCCACCCATTTTACTTCTTTTGTCTGATTGTTTGCGCTCGTTATTTGATCCTTATTTTTCTGCACTTATACATTCTTTTAAACAACTATGAAACCACCTATTTCCGGACTTCAGCATGTTTATTTAACCTTTATACATTCCTACTTGTAATCGTTATGTGGAAGTTGTCTTGTAGGTTTACTTGTTTTAAAGTCACAATTGTAACATGGCCGGAAACCACACTAGTGGATCTTGGGAGGTGCCTAACACCTTTCCCCTGAGATAATTTCAAGCCCTTACCCATTCTTTGGTTCTTCTTTCTTTTAAATTCTTAGTGTCCTAATGCACTTAATCATT
The DNA here is from genome assembly GCF_001879085.1 of Nicotiana attenuata. Taxonomy (NCBI): domain Eukaryota; kingdom Viridiplantae; phylum Streptophyta; class Magnoliopsida; order Solanales; family Solanaceae; genus Nicotiana; species Nicotiana attenuata. The sequence continues at coordinate 262,886 of NW_017670628.1, forward strand.
AGGTGGCGACTCTTCTAAATCTCAAACCCAAATTCCCAAAAGGAATAGAGTTGTCCGCCCAAACGTCGTAAACCCGATTTCGCCTTTAGAAAAAGGGGGCATCGATAGTAGGTTCAGTGGTGCCTCGTCTGGAGGCAGGGATTTTTTTGGTAGGGGCCATCCTCCCAAGCCGTTTCATTCAGCACTTCAGGCCTCTTACGGTGCTTCAGGTGGCCGTGGTTCTCATATACAGTATTCTGATCAGCTACCCTACAGTGCATTACCAGCTCCTATTAGTGCACCTCCGCTCCAGAGTTTTCAGGGTGGTTACTCAGGCCGTCAGGGGTCAGTTTTAGGGTCAGCAGTCCCAGCAACTGAGGACTTGTTACACTTGTGGCGATCCGAGACACATTGCTAGATTTTGCCCTCGAGCATCGAGCAGTTCTCAGCATCAGGGTTCTCGTGCCATGGTTCAGGTCCACCGCTTGCTCAGCCAGCTAGAGGCAGGGGTCAGGCAGCTAGAGGTGGAGGTCGAGGTGTTAAAGGTGGAGGTCAGGCCACTAGAGGTGGAGGCCAGCCAGCCACCAGGAGGCCGTCCCAAGGATGTAGTTCAGAGTGGTAGGGCCCAGCCCCGATGTTATGCTATTCCAGCCAGGCCTGAGGCTGAGTCCTCTGCAGTTATCACACGTCCGATTTTATTTTGCAGTAGAGATGCTTCAGTTCTAATTACAAGTAGAATGCATAATCAGAAAATCAATAAAATATTAGAATGTATAAAAAGAGACGGCTAAAGATAACATTAGAATATTTATAATTTAAATTAATAATAAAAATAAGAGGTAAGTAAATAATACTCAAAAAATATATTGATAAATCTAGACTATTAAAAAAATTTAAACAGTAAAAATAATAAAAATATTTTCAGAGTAAGAAATATATATATATATATATATATATATATATATATATATATATATATATATATATATATATATATAT
>NW_017670628.1:263883-298592 GCF_001879085.1 Nicotiana attenuata
ATATATTATATTACAAAAAAATAGTGACAAAATATTAAGCCAATTGACAAGTTAATAAAAACTCACATTAGTAAATATTTAGTACTATGTACTTGCTAATTTATAAAAAATAAAATAAGAAATAAATAATTTATTTAATTACCATATGATGTGTATCCTTTGATTATTTAAATTTTATTATATTTCGGCACACTGTATTAAAAGATAAAATAGCAACTAAAATTTATTAAAATAATATGGTATATCAGATCATAATTTCATAAGATTCTTTAAGTTTGTACACACATGGCGCGGGGTACACAGTTAAATGCTCTATAATAACATCGTTTGTTCCGAAATTTTTGGTTGCTATAGTGAAGTGCTGTTATAGAGAAAATATATTATAACATAATATAATATTCGGTTCCAAGAATAACTCGGCTTTTATAGTGAATGGCTATTATATAAGGATGTTGTTATAGAAAGGTCTGACTATAACACTAGTTTACATATTAAGATGGTGAATATCATACAAACATTTCTTCTAAATATAGATAGCCGAAATTTGTATCGTGCTATTGGTCTTCGTATCTTAGTTCTATTTATCAATCTGTTATTATTTTACTATTTGAAAACATTTTTGTATTATTATTCATAAATGAGTAATGTTTTAAATTATAGCACTGATAAAATTTGTTGATTAATTTACTTTTAGAAAATTAAATGTGTAGTTTGATAATAATTTTTAAGAGATTATGATCTTCTAATAGTTTAAAAGTCAAGACGTTAAGTTAATTTGTATCTCAAATAACTTTAACATTATTGTGTTGTTTATACTTATGAAAACACACTACTAGATATTTTATTTTCTATAAGCTTCTTTAATCCTTTCTAAAAAATTTAAATTTTTAATGTATTTTTATAATTTTTGTATTATGCTATTTTATTAATTTATAATTTGAAAAATTAAAGTTTCATTTTTCAATATTAAGTAAAACACTCCGCCTCATATCCCCTTTTAAACACTAGTATGGAGTGACACATTAAAGGAAAGTGAAAGTTAATTTAGACAAATACTCTTCATCATAAGTATATAAAATATTGTTTTAAAGAATGGTGGAAACTTTTAAAGATAAATAATATATTCGGACTAGTCATTGTTCCTAAAATATTCGGTAGGAATATCCCATAAAATAACCCAAAATCTCTTATCCCTAGTTCATTTATTTCTCTATTGACTTGTGAGTGTGGCATTAATCATTTAAGATTTGATGCAACTAAAAAGCTATCCACTTTTTTTTTCTTTCGATATATACTACTCCTATCTTTTTTCCCCTCTGTTTTCTTTTCAAGAAATGATTCTGAGGTGCTTCTTTTGCTGGCAATCGCCTCAGTGAAGCAATGCAACAATAATTGCCTGTACGAAAAATTACGATTTACGCCGCCCAAGCGTGGGACCGTTGGCAGCCATATTGCTCTGCCTCTTATCTGACCCCTGTCCTTTACATGTTAATCCACTCTTTTAAGCAAAGTTAACTAACATTATTCCCTTTACGTTATTTTGTTGCAAATGTCCAATAAATCACGAAAAGGGACCAGATAATAATTTGAGATGGACGCAAAACATGTTTGGACTTTGGACCCTAAATAAGAAAGATAACTAAATAAAACACAATTTGTTTTTCAGCATTAGTTCTTTCATTCTTAAACAATACAGGGGTTTTGACTATTCTGTCGCCATAAAAGGATATATGTCAATAATAAATCACCATCTGTGACGGATATTAATGGGTTTCTACAAGAGAAATTTCCTCAGATATTTTTGTTCGGAGGTGATGTTTTATACTTCAATACCATATAAGAGGAGGTGATTTGTGTGGTGTCCAATTTTTCGCGTGCACAAATTATAAAAGGACCTGATTCTTTTATGTGTTCCTTATACTACTGTTGCGGAATAATAAATGCAGAAAGTAAAGAATACAAGGATTTTTACGTGGAAAACACCCGGCTCAAAAGATTAAAAAACCACGACTTACTACCCAGTAGGATTTCTCCAAACACTTCACTACAACTCTGAGCCAACAACAAAGTTTACAAACTCTTGCAAACCTAAGGATTAACTCTAACCCTTATAGCAACCAGCCACAGGCTGTTGCGACTGCTTCAAGTTAACTCTAATTTGAACAATATAACTCGAGTTTACAACCACTTGCAAAACTAAGGATTAACTCTAACCCTTATAGCAACAAGCCCAAGTTATTGCGACTACTTCAAGTTAACTCTAACTTGAACGATACAACTCAAGTACCTAGTACAATTTGCTTCTAAGAAAGCTGAAAGGTACAACTCAAAACGCTTACTACACTTTGAACTAGAAACAAAGAAAGACACATAAAACTCTTTGTGGAGCTGGTTCTTCAATCTAGTTCGTGTAGCTTCAAGATCGCACTCTTAAAACTCGCAGGAATTGCTCACAAAATGCCTTGCTGTTTTGCTCTCAATTCTTGCTTAACTTCGGTATGTATGCATCACCTGTAAAAGAGAAGACAACTGATATATATAAAGTTAGTAAATAAACATTAACTATAAATCTAATGCTTTACTCTTCCTTGGTGGAAGAGTTCTAGTTATCTTCAACTTTTAACTCTTCCCTTGTCTTGGATAGAGTTCTCTTTAAGTAAGGAGTCCTGCTCCTTATCAAATATGCAACCTTTTCGTTCAGGGATCATATATAACCATTTATACTAATCCCTTTCACGTGCATGCCTTTTGCTTGATTTTGTCCGTTACCTGTGTACACAGTCTATGGACATGGTTCATGCATGTGTTCCTTTGTCAATCATCAAAAGCAAAACCGCTCAGGTCAATAAATTTCCCCTTTTTGATGATGACAAACTATGTGCTTTTCAAAAGCATGGAACCAGTTTTAGCTCGGCTCAACATCAATCACAATGTTAGAACGCTTTCCATTTAAAGTCACAAATCATCAAGGACCAGGTTCATTAAGTTATAAACATCACAGTCCAAAGCAAAATCACATCTTATCTTCCACCTTTTGGCATCATCGAAAAGTTGCATAATTATGTTAGATAAACAGATTTTAGCAGATATCACTCATGGCCACTGGGGCTACTTCAAATGCAGTCATGGATTCAATTTTCTCTTTATCAATCTAAGGATTAAGCCATCTAAGAAATATTAACAAACAATTAGAGCAAAAGCTGTGAATTTCATTGATTGATAAGATCCTACCACAAAGCATAAGAAGAAATAAAAACATAGAACCATGAACAAAAAATAGAGAAATCTCACTTGGGTCACTGGTTACAACTGGCTAGGAAGAATTAGGACTGGGAAGGACCAGGTTCTTGGTTCTTGGCTTGAAGCACTTTCAACATATCTTGAAGAATACCATCATTCTTCTCCTTTTACTTTGCAAGCTCACACTTGAGATAATCTCTCTCAGCCTCTGCTTCAGCCAACCTAGTCTTCAATCGTTCAATCGCAACATCCTTAATCATTTTCTTCCACTATTTGAGCCTTCTTGCTTCTTTTGGTAGACGCAGTTGTTTTAGTCACAACTGAACCCTCTGCCACAATCTTTGTTTCTTAAGAATTCTTTTGAGAAGTCTTTCTCTTTTTGGCACTAGGTGTGGGTACTTCAACATATTTATCTTCATCCTCAGGAACCAAGTTCAACTCCTCAATCTAGACCACTCCACCAGGCTTTCTAGTTTTTTTTTTTCTTTCGAAGCGACTTTTATGGCAATCTCAGCTAAGGCCTTTTTACATTGGCCTTACTCTACTTCATCTAGCTCCTCTTCCTTTTATGGGAGGAGTTGCTACAGGGATAGAAGCATCATCCTTTTTCTTAGTGCTACCCATGCCCTTTTCTGGAGTCTTTCTAACTTTGCTCTTCTTCTTTGGATTGTAACTACCTGACACCTCTTGCACGAGACCTTGAAGGGGCTCTTGTCTATTTTTATCAAGAGAAGGAACTGGTTAATGAAACCGTTTCTTTAACCTATCCAGCCCCTCTGCTGCACTTCTATCACAAGAACAATCGCCTATCTTTTGTGATTCTATCCCCTTTATTTCATCTATAGTCTCCTCATTATCGCTAATCTCTTTACTCTATACAATCATTGCTCCAGCTTTTTTAGTCAAACCAACAAGAGAGGGTGAAGGAGCTCCAAGAACTCTTTGTTCTCCCTTTGCCCTCACATCTAATTCAACACCCTCGCTCTCTTTTTATTTTTATTTTTCATTTTTACCACCAATGTATTCAATAACAACATTTCCCTTTTCAATACCAGCCATAGATCCAACCAAAACAAACTGATTCTCAAGATTTTTTGCAATTTCAGAAACGAACTCAGTGGTGGGAAACTTAGAGGTTACCTATTCAGTTTCAGAAGAATCTGGTTCTTCCCCCTCAGTTGTAGACTAGATCATCAGAATTTTGTGGTTCTTCAACTTGACTAGCTTGTAGGCTCCCATTTAATTTCTTGTCTTGTCCTTTGCTTACTACTGTTGTCGTGCAATCATTTTGATATGCTTTTTTCTTGGGGGTTAGGGTGGTTAAAAATGTGGGTGAAGGTTCTTTGAGTAGAGAAGAAGGGTTTTCAAAGGGAAAGGTTGAGTGTATACGACACCCTTTTAAAGTCTAGAACTCTAATCACATTAGAAGTTTCAGTTTGAAAAGACGTTAGACTCTTCCCCAAATATTATGACAATTATGGCGCGTGGGACTCTTAGTGAAACTAGTTCGTTTGTAACTAATTGGTTCAAAAGTATTTTGGGACAAAGTGAGACTCTATTCAGTTTATGATCCATAAGCAGTTATTTCAAATTATGCAACCAGGTTCTTCACTGAAAGTTCACTTGTCTAATACTAATGTTTTCCAAGAAAATAAGGATAATATAATTAGACATCAGTGAGGCATTTTAGCACATGGTACAAGAGTATACTAATAAAAGTATGAGACTGAGCAATATCTAATCTGATTATTTACAAAATTCATAAATTATCTAACAAATCATTGAGTTAGAACTTGTTCCTCTTAGGTGATCTTAATCATCCCCAATTTTAATATGTTCCTTTCAAAGTGATATCTACTTAGAGCTTTTGTAGAAATGTCAGCTATTTGCTTGTCAGTAGCACAAAATTCCAAAGTGATCAAACCCTTTTCATAGTTGTCCCTGAAAAAGTGATGCCTAACATCTATGTGCTTGGTTCTCTTGTGATGAACCGGGTTCTTGGTCAGACTAATTGCACTAGTGTTATCACGAAAAGATGGGGATACAACCAAAATCAATTCCAAAGTCCATTAAATTCTGCTTGATCTACAACAATTGAGCACAACATGAGGCGACATCAACATACTCCGCTTCAGCAGTAGATAAGGCCACAGAATTTTGCTTTTTTGTGGCCTAAGAAACAAGACATAAGCCAAGAAAGTGTGCCATACCTGAGGTGCTCTTTCTATCCACAAGAAAACCTTCATAATCAGCATCTGCATATCCCACTAAGTTAAAATTACTACCTTTTGGATACCATAGACAAAGGTCAGTGGTGCCTTTTAGGTATCTCAAGATCCTCTTGACAACAGTCAAGTGAGACTCCATTGGATTTGCGTGAAATCTAGCACAAAGGCCTACACTGGAAACAATGTCAGGTCTGCTGGCAGTAAGCCATAACAAAGAGCCAATCATTCCCCTATACAACTTCTGATCAACAGATGAACAGGGTTCATCTATATCCAATTTTGTGGTTGTTGCTATAGGAGTATCGATTTCTTTGGAATCTTCCATTTTAAATCTTTTAAGCAACTCTTTCACATACTTTTGTTGATGGATCATAGTTCTATTTGAGTTTTGTTTAATTTGTAAGCCTAAAAAGAAATTAAGCTTACCCATTTTACTCATTTCAAATTCACTCCCCATTTTTAGCAAATTCTTTACTTAACTTATCAGTAGTTGCTCCAAAGATTATATCATCAACGTATATCTGAACTACCAAGAGATCTTTACCTTTTTCCTTCAAGAATAAAGTGTTGTCAATTTTACCTCTCTTATAGCCATGCTTAAGCAGGAACTTTGATAATCTTTCATACCATGCTCTTGGAGCCTGCTTGAGCCCACAAAGTGGCTTGTCAAGCTTGTACACATGATCAGGATTCCTTGCTTTCAAAGCCCGGAGGTTGCTTAACAAACACTTCTTCCTTTAGATAGCCATTGAGGAAGGCACTCTTGACATCCATCTGGTGGAGAGTGAATTCCATGTAAGCAGCAAAGTCTATGAGGAGTCTAATTGCTGCCAATCTTGCAACAAGAGCAAAGGTCTCATCATAGTCTATGCCCTCCTCTTGACTATATCCTTGAACCACCAATCTTTTCTTGCTCCTTGTAACTGTTCCATCTTCATCAAGTTTTTTTCTGAAGACCCATTTAGTGCCAATTACTGATCTGTCTTGGGTCTTGGTACCATATGCCAAACTTAACTTCTCTCAAATTGGTTGAGTTCATCTTGCATTGCATTAACCCTGTCTGTAGCCTGCAAAGCCTCAACAATATTTTTAGGTTCAATAAGAGATAGAAAAGCATCAAAAGCACAAAGATTCATCAAAGAATATCTGGTTTTGGTTCCAGAATTTGGATCAGTAGTTATGTTCTCAATGGGATGAGAACTTTGGTACTTGTAAGGTTTCACAACCAGTTGGTTTCCCCTAGATGTTCCTTCAATGATTTGTTGTTGAGGAACAGGTTCATGGGCAAGTTCCCTCAAGGTTTGATGATAGTTCTTCTTTGTTCAGTTCCCCCTGTCAGGTTTCCCTGGGTAGAACAACCTGTTCCATCACATGTTCCTTCCTCTGGTGCAGCTTCAGTGTGGGCTGTGGTTTCATTTAAATTTCTTACCAGCCCAATTGCTTCATATTCATGTTCTTGCCTCTCAGAAAAAGTTTTAGTTTTATCAAAAACCACATGTACACTTTCTTCTACATACATAGTTCTTTTGTTATAGATCTTATAAGCTTTACTATGTGAAGAATATCCCAAGAATACTCCTTCAATACTTCTGGGATGAAACTTACCTAGGGAGTCTTTACCATTATTGTGCACAAAGCACTTGAATCCAAATGCCCTAAGATGGGATATATTAGGCTTTCTCCCTTTAAGTAACTCATAGGGATCTTCTCAACAAGAAGTCTAGTCATGCACCTATTTATGATGTAACATACAGTGTTCACAGCTTCTGTCCAAAAACTATGGGGCAGTTTACAAGAAAGAAGCATAGTCCTAGCCATTTCTTCCAATGTCCTATTCTCTCTTTCAACTACTCCATTTTGTTGTGGAGTTCTAGGAGCACAAAAATTATGATCTATGCCATGCTCATCACAAAATTCAGCAAATTTAGCTTTTTTAAATTCAGTACCATGATCAGACCTAATTGATGAGTTGATTAAAGTTGTTTTTGAGTTTTTCTAACAAAAGAAGTGAACATGTCAAATGCTCCATCTTTAGATGTTAGAAACAGTGTCCAAGTAAACCTAGATTAATCATCAACAAGCACCATAACATATCTCTTTCCACCTCCGCTCAAAGTTCTCATTGGTCCACAAAGATCCATATGGACCAGTTCCATCGTTCTGGTGGTACTTACCATTTTCTTTCTTTTGAAAGAGGATCTTACCTGCTTTCCCCTTGCACAAGCCTCACAAGCTTTATCTTCCTTGAACTTAATGTTAGGCAATCCTATCACCAAGTCCTTGGAGACTAGTTTGTTGAGTTGACTTAGACTGGCATGTCCAAGTCTTTTGTGCCAAAGAAGGGGATCATTATCTAGCACACTTAAACAAGTGAGTTCATTATCAGAAAATGTGGACAGATCCACAATATATTATTGTTCACTCTTTTTCCCTGCAAAACTATCTTGTCAGTGATAAGGTTAATCACAAAGCATTTTGTAGAGGTAAATGCAACCATTTTACCTCTATCACACAATTCTGATACACTTATTAGACTGTACTTTAGTGCATCAATCAAGTAGACATTCTCAATAGAGTAAGAGTCAGTCTTACCTACCTTTCCAACCCCAATGATCTCACCTTTTGTTGCTCCCAAAATGCACACGCAAGTATACGTGGTCGACAAGTAATATAGGATTATAAGTCCAGATATCGTACCCACAGGGACTTGTGATTAACTATCAACTAAATTAAACCAAACAATTAATCTATTCAAGCGATTCCTAAAGTATGAATATTTAACTAAAGATAATCTAGAGTAGTAAACTAAGAGATTAAAGAAAACAAGTTGGTGGATTATAGAGATGAATTCAATGTGAGTGAATATTCTAGAGTTGTGGGTTAGCTAACAATCCCGTTGAGTTTTCCACCTAAATCGTCTAATTAATTTATCTGGTTTATTGGTTGACAGGGTTAATATTGCTCGTAGCCTTCTCCCGAAGTACAACTCGCCTATTCAAGCCAACCTAACGCCTATATTCCTATGGAATTAGGATTAACAAGAATGCATTTATAATTCCCGTATAATAACCAAGCAAGGCAATTAGGTATATTCCTATCCTAACCGCAAATCCACTCCCCCTAAGAGTTAAGATCTTGCTTTACTCAATCTTATATGCAATCTAGAATTCCCTCTCCCGAGTTCAATCCTAGATTCGTAGATAGTATCCAATTGGTGATCAAGCAATCAAATAATTAAGCGCAAGATTGAATAAATAAACCAATATGATAAAATAATAAGAACACTTCAAGCTTCAAACTACAACGTTCATGTAGCACCCAAAACTCTAGAACTAATAAACTATAAAATTAAAGGAAGAGAAGAGAAGAAAAACTAGTTGAAAGCCTCCTCCAAGCGTGGTGTGTGTTCCCCCACGTGAATTCTTCTCCAAAGTATGTTAGAAATCACCAAAAGTGGCGTCCTCTCCGTCCAAAAATTCCTCGAAAAACGTTCTCTCATGTATATATACCAAGTAGGGTTGGGCCCAAACAATTATACCTTCTCCAATGTGAAAAAGGACACTTTTCCCGGGTGACTAGCGCGAGCTTGCGCATGACTTCGCGCGTGACTTCGCGCATCATTCTGCCTCCAGCTCCTTAAAACGCGCGACTTCGCGCTAACTTCGCGCGTTCGCGCATTTTTCACCCTGTTCCGTTCAGAATTTGGAAAAACATAAAACAGGAAAGTTGTAGCCCTTTGAGTTAGCTTTCCAACCACATATTGTGGAGCCAAAGTGGAGTTCTGAGCAAAAAGTTATATTTATTTTACTAGACAGTGCACAATCTGCCTACTGAAGTCTTCGTTTGCTCTAACTAGCATCTGTTGACCCCCAAACGCGATCCCGGCTCGTATCCTTGGGCTTTTACTCAGACTTCAAAGCTCCAAATCACTTGAATTCATTCCATAATATCTACATAGCTCGGAATCACTCCTACAAGGCATAAAACACACAGTTAGTGCAAAACACTAGCGATTAAAGCGCAAACTCAACCCAAAGTGCAGTAAAGTAGAGTGTAATAAGCGACTAAAATACACAATTATAGCCTATCATCAACACCCCACACTTAACCCATTGCTCGTCTTCGAGCAATTAAACTACATCAAACTACATTTTATAAAGACACGACATTTTTAAACAATTCTCCTAACTTATCACACCAAGAATATTTAAAATCGACTAAGCAGAAGAGTGTAACATCTTCATCTCAAGATTTGACTCACCAGTACCACGCATTATTCGTAACTCACCCACTTACTCTAACATAGAGGTCAATGACATTACCTTTCCTTCATAAATCAAGCGCCCTTACACAACCAACGAGAGTAGTCCCACACAATAAAATTTAAGAACACTTAGGAACTCAAGATAGAAAGAATTCACTCACTCTCAAAAATAACATTCATATGCCACAAAAGATGCACCATAGGCTTGCCCGTAGTGTACTACTCTACTAATCGAGCACATTCAGTCTAGGATCAAGTAGGACTTTATTTGGTTGTAATGTAGGCTGAGGGACGGGTAGGATACATTTAGATATAAAAGTGACTACACCTCCCTAAGCACTTTAATACATATACTTTAACATTCAAAACTCCATACTTATGTCAAACCATAACTCCACCTTCACATCAATATATATCAACTCCCCACTTCTTTAAGCACAATTACATCAAGAGTCACCACTATCACAGTATATTTTTCACAGCAATACAACTATCTTTTTTTTTTCTTTTTCAATTCAAGTGGCTCTTAGTTTTTTCAAAACAGTGCACCTTTCTCCTTATTTCATTAGTTCCACTCAAAAGCCAAACCAACCACCCCACACTTTAACTTTTACAAAGTTCATTGAGCCTAAGCGTCACAACTAAAGTACTCACTATTCTCAAGGCATGACAAAGTTAGAAGATATTGATTCAATTCAATTCACATCACCATGGCTTCTCTCCTAAAAAAAAATAAAACTACCTACACCCGGTTCAAACAAAACCCTTGGAAAAGAACCGCGGCACAAAGAAAAACCAAGGGGGAATTGCTACACTATCTACAAGGAAAATCTTTTTGTCCTTTCTCTTTAGACTTACATCCCTCAAGAAAACTGTCTAGGAGATCCATCGTCGGGAAAAGTCTAATTTTTTTTTTCTAAAAAAAAAATATTCAGTTAAACTAACACAACTAAAATAGCATAGAAAGTCACTCAGACAATCTCCTCACCCCACACTTAAAATTGTGCAATGTCCTCAATGCACACTATAAATAATAAGAGGGTAAAAGAGACTCCCTGGTAGGCCAAAGGCCGAAGAATTAGCAGCTCACGGGATACTCAGACTTCTCCCACGTATGATCCCTTGTGCGGGTACCTCACACAAAGTTTCAACCACCTGTTCGCTTTTACATATGCCTATTAGCTTTGACTCCATGCTCCTACTCCAACAAAACACAAAAATAATACTACACAAGAAATAACACAATAAAAAAAATAAACAAAAGAAAAAATAAAAAATAAAATTGGGTTGCCTCCCAACAAGCGCTTAATTTAACGTCACGGCACGACGCCATCACTTTCACCACTTTTCCTTCCACTTTGAGGATATGAATTGCGCCCCCAATTTTGCATCAACTTTTGTATCACGTTCCTGGGGCGGTGGTGTGAAAATAAAGGAACCAAGCAATAGATATCGCATCTTGCACTTCTTGGCCCTTAAGTGAGGAATGTCGTTTTGTCTCCTTGGTGTGGCAAATTTTAGAATATAAATACTTTGTTCCTCATCTATTGAATCCTCCATATGCTCGAATGGATCAATTTTCATGTCACCAACCAAACACAATGTTTAAAAGTGTTTAGAATGAGGTCCAATACGCTCCAACTCCAAAATTGCATTATTTTTGACATCCTCAATTTTGCACTCTTCAACCTCGGCAACAGCAACAAAAGCATGGTCTAATGATTGGTATTCTCGTTTTAGCTCCTCAATTTGGCCTAGAAGATCTTTTTCAGCTTCACAAAACTCATCACTAAATTGTTGGGAGTTACACGCATCAACTTTTGCACTCAATTGAGCCTCTAAGTCGTGAATAGAACTTCCAAATTGATCGATCTCTTGTCCCAGTTCAGCTATTCCTTCTATAAATTGTTGCATCTCATTCATAATTTTCTCACGGAAACCTCCATATTCCTCTAATAATTTCCGTGCATATCAAGAATGCGAACATCGTGTTCTACATCATCCCATTCGATACTACTGTCAAACTCACAAGAATTATTAGAATCAACATAAGAAGGGATTGGAGTAGGATAACAACACTTAGGACAATTATTCCAATTTCCATCACAAATGGTACAAGATGGAGATGGTGCACACAACTCGGCATTGGGAATATTTTTACAATATTGCCACAAGTGAGGTCCTTTACAATATGGACAAGGATCACAAAAATAAGAATACTTACTATCCCACCACTTTTCGTTCAAAGATGCCATGTAAAAAAAATAATAAAAATATAATACTAACTACACTAGACTAAAATTAAAACTTAAATAGATAAAAAGAAAAAATCTAATCTAGTAAAATAGTTAATTTCTATGTCCCCGGCAACGGCGCCAAAAACTTGTTGCTCCCAAAATGCACATGCAACTATACGTGGTCGACAAGTAATATAGGATTATAAGTCCAGATATCGTACCCACAGGGACTTGTGATTAACTATCAACTAAATTAAACCAAACAATTATCTATTCAAGCGATTCCTAAAGTATGAATATTTAACTAAAGATAATCTAGAGTAGTAAACTAAGAGATTAAAGAAAACAAGTTGGTGAATTATAGAGATGAATTCAATGTGAGTGAATATTCTAGAGCTATGGGTTAGCTAACAATCCCGTTGAGTTTTCCACCTAAATCGTCTAATTAATTTATCTGGTTTATTGGTTGACAGGGTTAATATTGCTCGTAGCCTTCTCCCGAAGTACAACTCGCCTATTCAAGCCAACCTAACACCTATATTCCTATGGAATTAGGATTAACAAGAACGCATTTATAATTCCCGTATAATAACCAAGCAAGGCGATTAGGTATATTCCTATCCTAACTGCAAATCCACTCCCCCTAAGAGTTAAGATCTTGCTCTACTCAATCTTATATGCAATCTAGAATTCCCTCTCCCGAGTTCAATCCTAGATTCGTAGATAGTATTCAATTGGTGATTAAGCAATCAAATAATTAAGCGCAAGATTGAATAAATAAACCAATATGATAAAATAATAAGAACACTTCAAGTTTCAAACTACAACGTTCATGTAGCACCCAAAACTCTAGAACTAATAAACTATGAAATTAAAGGAAGATTAGAAAAGAAAAACTAGTTGAAAGCCTCCTCCAAGCATGGTGTGTGTTCCACCACGTGAATTCTTCTCCAAAGTATGTTAGAAATCACCAAAAGTGGCATCCTCTCCGTCCCAAAATTCCTCTAAAAACGTTCTCTCATGTATATATACCAAGTAGGGTTGGGCCCAAACAATTATACCTTCTCCAATATGAAAAAGGACACTTTTCCCGGGTGACTAGCGCGAGCTCGTGCATGACTTCGCGCGTGACTTCGCGCATTATTCTGCCTCCAGCTCCTTAACACGCGCGACTTCGCGATAACTTCGTGCGTTCGCGCATTTTTCACCCTGTTCCTTTCCGAATTTGGAAAAAAGTAAAACAGGAAAGTTGTAGCCCTTTGAGTTATCTTTCCAACCATATATTGTGGAGCCAAAATGGAGTTCTGAGCAAAAAGTTATTTCTATTTTACTAGACAGTGCGCAATCTGCCTACTGGAGTCTTCGTTTGCTCTAACTAGCATCCGTTGACCCCCAAACACGATCCCGGCTCGTATCCTTGGGCTTTTACTCAGACTTCAAATCTCCAAATCACTTGAATTCATTCCATAACATCTACATAGCTTGGAATCACTCCTACAAGGCATAAAACACACAGTTAGTGCAAAACACTAGCGATTAAAGCGCAAACTCAACCCAAAGTGCAGTAAAGTAGAGTGTAATAAGCGACTAAAATACACAATTATAGCCTATCATCACCTTTCTTCCCATTTCCAAAGGAGACATTACCTCCGGTCCTCAAGTGAAAGGAATTGGTTCTTGCTTCCTGTCATATGCTTTGAGTAGCCGCTATCCCTGTACCATATTTGGCTGCTCCCCTTCAGTTTGACTTGAAAAAAGAAATCAGGTGTTAATCTTAGGAACCCAAACTAGTTTGGGTCCCTTTCTATAGGCAATAGGATGAATCAAATTCTTTTTAGCCCAGCTTGGCAGCCTATTTTTCCCTTGAACAAATTCTTTGTTCTTTTGACTTGCCTTTTCTTTTATAGTGTATTCACTTTTATAGTGACCATTTTTACCACAGTGTATGCAAATTTTGTTCTCAGGAAGAGTGAGGTACTTGCTTTTGGGATCCCACTTGGGTGCAAGGTTCCCAATGCTAACTCCTCTTTTGTTGCTACTATGGTGTTTTTGTAGCCAAAAAAGTGCATCGGAGGACCTGTTCCATTTACAAGTTCTGTCTAGCTCTTGCTTGACCTTACTCAGATCCTCTTTTAGAATTCCTGTCTACTCACCTCTTCTATACAACTCATCTTTCATTTTTCCTACATTTTCTTCTAAAGTGAGTTGTGTGTGATCAGCTGTTGTTTTACCTGTTCCTAATTTCAATTTTAGATTTTCAGATCTAAGCTCTAGGACAATAGTATCACGTTCATGAACCTGGTTCTTTAACACATCATTTTCACTTTCAGTTTCACTAGCTCTAAGTTCCAGGTTTTTGCATGTAGCTTTTAAAACTACACACTCTTTTGACAGCTGTTCCTTTCTATTGTTTACATCCTCAGATTCATCAATTAGCTATAGGAGCAACTCAGATAACCTTTCCTTAAAAAAAATTTAATCTTGTCTTTGAGATGAGAAACACTTACCTTAGCTTCTTCATCAGAATCTCCAATAGCCATAAGTGCTTGTTCATCATCATCAACATCATCATCATCATCATCATCATCATCATTATCTGAGCTATCTCCCCAAGCAGTGACCATAGCCTTTGTTGATCCTTTGCTGTTGCTTTTCTTGGGTTGAACCTGTTCCTTCGTTCAACTCTTTATTTATTCCACTCAATTTTCCACAGAGGACATTACTTGATGTGGTGATCACTCTTTCCACACTTGCAGCAGCCATCACTAATTTCTTTCTCAGGAGATTCTGATTTGTTGTAGCTACTACTTCTTGAAGAATCCTTTCCTCTCCTTAGATACTTCTTGAAATCTTTTGTGATCATGGCCATTTCATCATCTTCCAGATCAGAACCTTCAGTGATTCTGAGAGCCAAACCTTTTTCCTTCTTAGGTACATCCATCTTCATGGTCTGCCTCCTAAGTTCATAGGCAGTAAGATTTCCAATCAATTCATCCGGTGGGAGAGTTGCAATATTCTTTGGTTCCTGGATGGCAGTGATTTTGTTCTCCCAGGTGATAGGCAAGACTCTAGTTAATATCTTTTCGACCCTTTCTTCTTCAAAAATAATCCTTCCAAGAGATTTCAGTTCATTTGTTAGTGTAGTGAACCTTGTCTACATCTCTTGAATGGTTTCTCCTTCCATCATAGCAAAACTCTCATATTGAGAGTACAGTAGAGTACCTCTGGATCTCTTCACTTGAAGTGTTTTTTTATGAGCCACTTGTAGTGTGTCCCATATTTGCTTAGTAGTCGTATAACCTTGGATTCTGCTGTACTCATCTGGACCAAGTCCACAAACAAGCCATTTCTTGGCTTTAGCATTCTTCTCCTACTTCCTCAAGTCTTCAGCAGTGCAATCAGCTCTTGTCTCAGGCACATCTACTCCTTCAGCATTTTTGTTCAAGGTAGCCAATGGACCATTGGTGACAATGTCCCATAGCTCGTAGTCCTCTCCTATAATATGATCTCTCATCCTGTTTTTCCACCAAGAGTAGTACTGGTCATTAAAGAGTGGTGGCCTAGCAGTGGATTGCCCTTCCCGATTTCCAGGTGGTGCACTCATGTTGATCTTCCCCTAAAGTGTAAGCCTCTTCAAGGATAACCCGCTCTGATACCAATTGATGTTTTATACTTCAATACCACACAAGAGGGGGTGATTTGTGTGGTGTTAAATTTTTCGCATGCACAGATTATAGAAGGACCTAGTTCTTCTATGTTTTCCTTATACTACTGTTGCGGAATAATAAATGTAAAAAGTAAGCAACACAAGGATTTTTACGTGGAAAATATCCGGTGAAAAAACCACGACCTACTACCCAGTAAGATTTCAACTCTGAGCCAACAACAAAGTTTACAAACTCTTGCAAACCTAAGGATTAACTCTAACCCTTATAGCAACCAGCCACAGGCTGTTGTGACTGCTTCAAGTTAACTTTAACTTGAACAATACAACTCGAGTTTACAACCTCTTGCAAACCTAAGGATTAACTCTAACCCTTATAGCAACAAGCCACAAGTTGTTGCGACTACTTCAAGTTAACTCTAACTTGAAAGATACAACTCAAATACCTAGTATAATTTGCTTCTAAGGAAGCTGAAAGGTATAACTCAAAACGCCTACTACACTTTGAACTAGAAATAAAGAAAGACACATAAAACTCTTTATGGAGTTGGTTCTTTAATCTGGTTCGTGTAACTTCAGGATCGCAGTCTTAAAACTCGCAGGAATTTCTCACAAAATGCCTTGCTATTTTGCTCTCAATTCTCGCTTAACTTCAGTATGTGTGTATCACATGTAACAGAGAAGACACCTGATATATATAGAGTTAGTAAATAAAGATTAACTAGAAGTCTAATGTTTTACTCTTCCTTGGTGGAAGAGTTCTAGTTATCTTCAACTTCTAGCTCTTCCCTTGTCTTGGATAGAGTTCTCTTCAAGTAAGGAGTCCTGCTCCTTATCAAATATGCAACCTTTTCGTTTAGGGAATATCATATATAACCATTTATGCTTATCCCTTTCACGTGCATGCCTTTTGCTTGATTCTGTCCGTCACCTGTGTATATTGTCCGTGGACCTGGTTCATGCATGTGTTCCTTTGCCAATCATCAAAAGCAAAACCGCTCAGGTCAACAGGAGGAGAGACAAATTTAATCTTTTGTTGCACTTCATGTGGAGCTCTATTTTTTATCGCAACTCATATGTGTTATTTTTTTGTGGCATTATATTAAGGTCGAAATTTGAATTTTTTGTCGTCGCAACTAGAGATGATGGAGTTTCGGAAAATGTAGGTCCAACTGAATATATATTAAAATCTTAAACGATAAATTTAAATTGTAATACATTAAATCCTAAATTCACCTTTAATTGTGACTATTAAACGCCACTAATTAAACTATGTCAAATACTTGGGTTGTTACGTAAAGGTCACCAATGAAGATCTCATTTCATGTAGTGTTCCTTGTTTATATCTTATCTAAAGGACATCTTGTAAATTTCTTGATCATGATTTCTTAACCGTCAAAATCATGTCGCTTTATAAAATTAAGCTGTTGAAGTTTACAAGAAACTTTGGCATAACGCCTAACATCTAACTTTCGACATATTTCAACACATTAATTTATTGAAGTTTAATCTCCATGAACTCGCAGCTTCTCCAATTAACCATAGCAAATATACAGTGCAAGAACGTACTGATCAATTTAATGCAACATGTACTTGAACATTAGTTTTTCATACTGTCTTCCTCGACATGCTAACTTATCCATATCTATTTAATGGATTCTTGCTCGTCCTAGTGGCCGTGCGTTTATTACATTGTTGACTCCCTCTATAGTAGATGGAGTACTTAATTTATGACTGTTGAAGTATTCTTGTGTGCATATTTGTGTGTGATCTGCATTACACCCTATAAAATCGCCACCAAAATAGCTGATATTTCAGCCACCCGCTAAGCGATCTTCGTTTACCACATCACTCTCCTTTTTAGACCCTTTTCTATTTTCACTACCTCAAAGTTCTTACTTTCTTACCGGCTCGGGTGTTTACACCAAACTATATTAACTAACTATGGTTAATTAGTTTAATTAGATGAGAATGCATACAATATATAATGGTTAATTGATTGAAATCCATATACAAAACACATGTCATATATCTATTAGTTTGGTCTAAACACCCGATGCGAGTAGATTTTACCACCTCCTACTACAAGATTTTGGCAGAACATGGCAACTAGTCGTTAAAGAGCATTGATTGAAGATTGTTTGTTACCATATTAATTACTTAGATCTCGTGTTTTTTTAAAGGTTAAAGATGTATGGATCTAAATCTACATATCATATTAAGATTTTTTTTAAAGTTTGAACATTAGATAATTAATAATCCTACTTATTCTTAGTATTTTAGCATTTTAATATTAAAATAAAATATGTCTTAACTCCCACTACTCCATAATGTAGAAAATGACCATAACTCTCACTACTTCATGATGTAGAAAATGGCCATAACTCTTTTGTAACTCTTCTCTCATGTTCTACCACTAATTACATAATAATTTAACCATTATCCCATGTACACCATGATTTCATAACTTATTACCCCACTGTTTTCCAATTTAGTTTAAGGAAGAATTCTTACACCTATAAATAGGAGTCTTTCTTCCATAATGTGGTGAGAAAAAATAATTGTAGAGTGTTTCAATGAAGCGAGGTTAAAGTTGTGAAAAAAGAAGAAGAGAGTTTTTACTTTTGTTGAAGGAAGGTGTTTATCTTGGTGGAGCTTTGGACTTAACAACTTGTCCAGAGTTTGTTCGTGTCATACGACGTGATCGGGCTGTTGTATCCCAGGGGAGACAAGTCAAGAGGATTACTGCTCGACCAGTGAAGACTTTGCTGCAGTGGGCTTGAATCTCCTTAAAGAGAGCGAGATATCCGCACCTCAGCCTGAAGATATTTATTTTCTTCATTTTATTTTTCAGCTATAATTGTATTTTCAACAACAATTTTAAGGAGATTCAAATGTCAATAGTTGAAAAATTGGCGGATATCAAGGTGGGAGATCTCAACAAGCCATTTCGTTTCAATAGTACTCATTTCAAGAGATGGAAGGGTAAAGAATTTTTTATTTGAGTCTTCTCAATGTTTCTTACATTTTAACCGAGAAGAATCCAAGCAAAGTAGATAACTCCTCCATGAATGATGATGAGCTAATTGCCCTTCAAGAAAAAATTGAAAAATATAGCGATGATTCATACAAGTGTCGGTATTATCATCTTAATTGTCTATCTGATAAGTTTTATGATTATTATGATATAACTTACTCTACTTCAAAGAAAATTTAGAAAGCATTAAAGAGTAAGTATGATACTGAGGAGGCAGGTGCGAAAAACATATGCTGCTAGCAGAATTTTTCGTTTTCAAATGGTGGACAACAAATCTGTAGTAGACCAAGATCAAGACTTCATAATGACCGTTGGAGAGCTCAGGTCCGAGGATATTAAAATTGGAGACAATCTTATTGTTTGAGGCATAATAGATAAACTTCCACCTTCATGGAAGGAATTTCAAAAAACTCATCTCAAACAAAAGGAAACTTCACTTGAGACGTTGATAATGCGGATTCGCATGGAAGAAAAGGCTAGAGGCCAAGATGCACTTACGCAATCGGAAGACAGCTGTCTAAAACCCGTCACTACAAAGGTAAATTTAATTACTTCAAATAATATTACTCCTAAAACTCACAAAAATACTTCTTTGAAGCCGAAGAAGAAGACTTTTAATAAAAATTACGGTAGACCTCCCAAGAAGAATAAGGGTGCAAACAACCAAGCACAGAATCAACAAGTTCAAATTGCGAAAACATGCTTTGTCTGTGGCAATGTCACGATCCAATTTCTCCCTCTGTGAACTATCGTCACGGCACCGAGTCTACGACTAGGTGAGCCTAATATTGCGAAAATGAAATGAAAACACAAGGATAAAAGCTAACAGTTATAATTATAAGCGAAAACGGTGATACTCGGCATATACAATAATCATCTTTCCCAAAATCCGGAATGTCGCAATGTCACAAGATTCTAAGAAGTCCTAATTGTTCTATACATCCATGACTGAAGAAAAACAAGGGGAAATTAACACAAGGGATAGAAGGGGACTCCGAGGTCTGCGGACGCGGAAGATGTACCTTGATGTCTCTTAAGGCAGCAACCACACAGCTAGACTCGAGGCTGATTGCTAGTACCTGGATTTGCACACGGAAAAACATGTGCAAGAAAGGGCATGAGTACACTTACAACGGTACCCAGTAAGTGCCAAGCCTAACCTTGGTTGAGTAGTGACGAAATCAGGTCAGGGCCCTACTGGTATAAATATAATGAAATAAGATAGAAAAAAGTATTACAGTAAAATAATTATAGAAATCTAACAGGAATAGAATTTCAATGAAAGCCATCAGCTCATAACACAGTAATAGCAATAGGCGATCTCCCGGGATACCGTCCCGTAGTCCCAAACGTAAATGTGCTGGGGAATCCCCCGGAATACCGTTCCGTATTCCCAAAGTAAATATACAGTGTTGGGGGATCTCCCGGAATACCGTTCCGTAGTCCAAAGTAAATAAGTAGTACAGGGGGATCTCCCGAAATACCGTTCCGTAGTCCCAAAGTAAATATACAGTGCAGGAGGATCTCCCGGAATACCGTTGCGTAGTCCCAAAGTAAATATGCAGTGCAAACAATAGATTACAACTACAACACGAAATCCTACGATTTAGACTAAGTCCAATCAACAAAGAAGCAGAAAATTCACTAAGCATGTTGCACAGAATTTATGAAAGCAATTAAGACACGTGGTCAAGCTGTTCTAAACTAAACAGGATAATTACATATGCTAGTGTAGCTCAGTTAAAGGAAAACAAATATTTTACTTAATGAAAATGGAGTTTCTCCAACAAATAGCCTGTGTACGCACTCGTCACCTCACGTATATGGCGCTCATATATCAAATAGTAACAAATCCTAAGGGGAGTCCCCCACACAAGGTTAGGCAAGCCACTTACCTCGTACCAAGCTCAAATCAATCCAAAATAATGCTCTTTCCACGAATATCCGGCTCCGGATGACCAAAATCTAGCCAAATAAATTACATCACGTAAATATAGCTACAAATAACTAATTTAGCTAATGAAATCATTGCTAAGGCAAGAAAATAGAAAAAACGCCCAAAAACCCTCCTCGGGCCCACGTCTCGAAATCGGGTAAAAGTCACAAATTATGAACACCCATTCACTCACGAGATCACTCGTACCAAAATTATCCGAATCCGATGTCAAAATCCCACTCAAAACTCAAAAATTCGATTGGGGAATTCCCCCCCTCCCCTCCCCCCATTTTCCCAACTTTCTCACTATCCCTTGATCAAATAAAGAAAACAACAATAGATTAATAAAATATAACCAAATTCGAGTAAGGAAACGTTACCCACAAGCTTCCTCCGAAAATCCCTCAAAATTTTGCCTCAATCCGAGCTCTCTAGGTCCAAAAATGGAGAATGAATCAAACCCTCGATTTCCTCTCTTTTCTGCCTAGCTAAATCGCTTCTGCGAGCCCATTACCCCACCTACGGTACCGCTTCTATGGCTATAGTTCCACACCTGCGGAATTTCATTAACTTTCCAGGCTCCGCACCTGCGCACAAATTTCCGCATCTGCGGTTGCGCTTCTGCGACCTGCCACCGCTTCTGTGATTCCCTATCTGCAGGAGAGAGTCCGCTTCTGCGGTGCCTTCATCACACCTGCGACCACTGGCTACCCAGAACAAGGCCGCATCTACGATATCATCCTCACTTCTGCGAGGCCGCACTTGCGAACCTTCCACCGCAGGTGCAAAAACACCAGATGACTGATCCCTTCAGCAACAACTCAACTTCAATATTTGATCCGCTAAACAGCTGAAACTCACCTGAGGCCCCCGGGACCTCAACAAAACATACCAACCAATCCTAAAACACATACGAACTTAGTCGAGCCCGAACTTAGTCGAACCCTCAAGTCACATCAAGCAACGCTAAACACACAAATCATCCTCCAATCCAAACATAATGAACTTGAAACTTTAAATTTCCACAACCGATGCCGAAACCTATCAAACAACGTCGGATTGATCCCAAATTTTGCACACAAGTCATATTCAACACTACGGACCTATTCCAACTTCCGGAATCGGATTCCAGACCCGATATAAAAAATTGCACTACCGGCTCAAAACTCCAAAAATTCGACTATCTCCATTTAAAGCCTAAATGAGCTACGGACCTCCAAAACACAATCCGGACACACCCCTAACCCCAAAATCACCCAACAAAGCTAACAGAATCAAATGAACTCCATTCCGGAGTCACACAGTTCCGACTATGGTCTGAATCTTAAGACTTAGGCTCCCATTTAGGGGCTAAGTGTCCCAAACACTCCGAAACTCAAAATGAATCATCCCGGCAAGTCAAAATAGCAGAAATAGATACGGGGAAAGCAATTAATACGGGATTAGGGCTCTAACTCTCAAAATGACGGGTCGGGTCGTTACATCCTCCCCCTCTTAAAATATCCGTCCGTCCTCGAACGAGCATAGAGACATACCTGAAGTGGTAAAAAGATGAGGATAACGGCTGCGTATATCCTGCTCAGTCTCCTAAGTTGCCTCCACGACCGGCTGACCCCGCCACTAAACCTTCACTAATGCAATGTTCTTTGACCTCGGCTTTCGAACCTGCCTGTCCACAATAACCACGGGCTCCTCAACATAGGATAGATCCTTGTCCAACTAGACTGAACTGAAATCCAACACGTGAGACGGATCACCGTGATACTTCCTGAGCATAGAAACGTGGTATACCGGATGAACTCCTGCTAGACTGGGAAGCAAGGCAAGCTCATGGGCAACCTCCCCAACTCGCCGCAACACCTCAAATAGACCAATGAACCTTGGGTTCAACTTGCCCTTCTTTCCGAATCTCATGATGCCCTTCATAGGCAAAACCCGAAGCAAGACCCGCTCTCTAACCATAAATGCAACATCGCGAACCTTCCAGTCCGTTTAACTCTTCTGTCTGGACTGGGCTGTGCGAAGTCTATCCTGAATACCTTAACCTTCTCCAAGGCATCTTGAACCAAGTCCGTGCCCAATAATCTAGCCTCGCCCAGCTCGAACCAACCCACTTGGGACTGACACCGCCTACCATACAGAGCCTCATACGGTGCAATCTGAATGCTGGACTGGTAACTGTTGTTGTAGGAAAACTCCGCAAGTAGAAGGAGCTGATCCCAAGAACCTCCAAACTCCATCACACACACACGGAGCATATC
The DNA here is from genome assembly GCF_001879085.1 of Nicotiana attenuata. NCBI lineage: Eukaryota > Viridiplantae > Streptophyta > Magnoliopsida > Solanales > Solanaceae > Nicotiana > Nicotiana attenuata. The sequence goes on from NW_017670628.1 coordinate 286,751, forward strand.
CTCAAGAACCTGAATAGTGCACTACTGTCCGTCCCTCTGAGGGTGAAATGTTGTGCTCAACTCCACCCGAGTACCCATCTCATGCTGTACGGCTCTCCAAAACTGTGATGTAAACTGCGTACCCGGTCAGAGATGATAGATACCGGCACGCCATGAAGTCTGACAATCTCATCGATATAAACTCGAGCCACCTGCTCGGAAGAATAGGTAGTCATCACAGGAAGGAAATGAGTTGACTTGGTCAGCCTATCCACAATCACCCAAACTGCATCAAACTTCCGCTGAGTCTGTGAGAGTCCAACAACAAAATCCATAGTGATCCGCTCCCATTTTCACTCCGGAATCTCAAACTTCTGAAGCAATCCACCCGACTATTGATGCCCATACTTCACTTGCTGACAATTTAGGCACCGAACAACATACTCCACTATATCTTTCTTCATCCTACGCAACTAATAATGCTGCCTCAAGTCCTGGTACATCTTTGCGGAAGCCGGAAGAATAGACTACCGCGAGCTATGAGCCTCTTGAAGAATCAACTCACGCAAACCATCTGCATTAGGCACACATAGCCTGCCCTGCATCCTCAATGCACCTTCATCTCCAAAAGTAACCTCCTTAGCATCACCGTGCTGGATCGTGTCCCCGAGGAAAAGCAAATAGAAGTCATCATACTGACGCTCCCTGATACGATCATAAAGAGAAGATCGAGAGACCACACAAGCCAATATTCCACTCGGCTCAAAAATATCCAATCTCACAAACTGGCTGGCTAAGGCCTGAACATCCAAAGCCATGGGCCTCTCTGCTGTTGGTAGATATGCTAAACTACCCAAACTCTCTGCCCGACGACTCAAAGCATCGACCACCACGTTGGCCTTCCCAGGGTGGTACAACATACTGATATCATAATTTTTAAGCAGCTCTAACCACCTCCTCTGACGCAAATTAAGATCCTTCTGCTTGAATATACACTGCAAACTCCGGTGATCAGTGTAGATCTCACAAGGGACACCGTACAAATAGTACCTCCAAATCTTGCATGAACGATAGCTGCTAGCTCAAGGTCATGGACAGGATAGTTCTTTTCATGCACCTTCAGCTGTCTAGACGCGTATGCTATCACCCTACGGTCCTGCATCAACACCACGCCGAGGCTAACTCGCGACGCATCACAATAAGCTGTATAAGACACCGAACCTGTAGGCAATATCAATACTGGGGCTGTAGTCAAAGTTGTCTTGAGCTTCTGAAAGCTCTCCTCACACTCTTCCGTCCACCTGAACGGAGAACCCCTCTAGGTCAGCCTGGTCATGGGTGCTGCAATAGATGAAAATCCCTCAACAAATCGACGGTAATAACCCGCCAAACCAAGAAAGCTCCGGATCTCTGTAGCTGAGGATGGTCTAGGTCAACTCTGTACTGCTTCCACCTTCTTCGAATCCACTTTGATCCCTTCAATTGACGCTACGTGACCCAAAAATACTATGGAATCTAACCAGAACTCACATTTTGAGAACTTTGCATATAATTTCTTTTCTCTCAAGGTTGAAGCACAGTCCTCAGATGCTGCTCATGATCTTCCCGACTTCGGGAATATACCATAATGTCGTCAATAAAGACAATGACGAATGTATCAAGATAAGGCCGAAATACACTGTGCATCAAATGCATAAACGTTGCTGGGGCGTTGGTCAGCCCAAATGACATCACAAGGAACTCGTAATGACCATACCGAGTTTTGAAAGCAGTCTTCGCGATATCTGGCTCCCGAATCTTCAACTAGTAATAACCTGAACGCAAATCAATCTTGGAAAACACTCGGCCACCCTGTAACTGATCAAACAGGTCATCAATACAAGGCAAAGGATACCGGTTCTTCATTGTAGCTTTGTTCAACTGGCGATAATCAATGCACTTATGCATAGAACCATCATTTTTCTTTACAAACAAGATAGGAGCACCCCAATGTGACACACTGGACCGAATGAAGACCTTATCAAGCAATTCCTGTAACTGCTCCTTCAACTCCTTCAACTCAGGAGTAGCCATATGGTAAGGAGGAATAGAGATGGGCTGAGTGCTCGGCAACAAAATCAATGCCAAATTAATATCTTTGTCGGGGGGCATGCCCGGAAGATCAGTTGGAAACACATCAGGGAAATCCCTCACTATTGGGATTGAATCAACTATAGGGGCATCAATACTGACATCTCTTACATAATCTAGATACGCGTCACACCCCTTCTTAACCATTCACTGAGCTTTAAGAAATGAAATAACTCTACTGGAGTGTAATCTAAGGTACCCCTCCACTCTAATTGCAGTACACCTGGCATAGCCAACGTCACAATTTTGGCGTGACAATCAAGAAAAGCATAATGGGGCGACAACCAGTCCATGCCCAAGATAACATCATACTCTACCATGCTGAGCAATAATAAATCGGATCTAGTCTCAAAACCACTAAGAGCAATCAAGCACGACCGATAAACATGGTCTACAACAAGAGAATCTCCCACAGGAGTAGACACATAAATAGGGAAACTCAAGGAATCCCGAGATACGCACAAATGCTGGGCAAAATAAGAGGACACATAGGAGTAAGTGGAGCCTGAATCGAATAGAACCGATGCATCTCTATGACAGACTAGAATAGTACCTGTAATGATAGAATCAGAAGCAACGGCCTCTGAACGAGCAGGAAGGGCATAGTATCTGGCCTTGCTCCCCCTTTAGGGCGACCTCTACCTCCCCTACCTCCACCTCTAGCTGGCTGAGTAGGTGGAGTGGCAGCTGGTGCTGTAATCATAGCCTAGGAGCTCTGTGGAGCACGGTGTAGGTGAGAAGTCTGTGGAGGCGCACCCCTCCTAAGTCTGGGGAAATCTCTCACCATATGACGAGTGTCGCCACACTCAAAATAAGCTCTAGGAGGACGTGGTGGCTGTGACTGGCTCGGTCCAGGTCTGCTAGACTGACCACCGAAAGCACCCCATGCAGGAGGCACACTGGATACCGGAAGTGCATAATAAGGCTCCTAAGGTCTAGGCGGAGCTGGAATACCACTGGCGGCTAGAAGAGCTGTATGAACGGGGCGACTCAAATAGCCCCTACAATGACGAACTGCAGCAGGGGCACGGGCACCAGAATAATGGTCCGACTCTCGAGACCTCTTGGCCTCTCTCACCTCTCTATCCCGAACAAGCATGCACTCTACTCTCCTAGCAATACTCACCACCTCCTGATACGGGATATCCATCTCTAACTTCCGGGCCATGCTAGACCTGATGCTTGGAACGAGCCCCTCAATAAACCGGCGAACCCTCTCTCGAACTGTAGAAACCAAGGCCGGTGCATGCCTAGCCAAGTCACTAAAACGGATGACATACTCTAAAACAGTCATAGTACCTTGGCGCAACTGCTCAAGCTCCGCGCGCCATGCGTCCCTAAGGCTCTGAGGTACTCTCTCAAAAACATGTTCGAGAACTGATTCCATGTAAGAGAAGCTGCCTCATCCGGACCGTCCAACTCATAAGTACGCCACCACTGATAGGGTGCTCCTCGTTGCTAGAAGCCACTGAAAGAAACCCCACTCCACTTTGTTATGCCCATAGTGCGGGGATACGATGGCACTCCTCCAGAAATCCTTGAGCATCCTCCGATGCTAGACCACTGAAGGTAGGAGGGTCGTACTTCTTGTACCTCCCAAGCCTTTGTGCTCCTCCTCTGAAACGGATGCCCTACCATCGGGCTGAGCTGGGGCTATAAGCAGTACCGGTATAACCTCTGGAATCTAATCAACCTAAACCCGCTGCTCTGGGTACAGGCGACGGGATTCTGTGCTCCTCCCCCGTCCTAAGATGTGGCTGCAGCAAGGGGAATCAACCCTGCCAGAGCTAAGGTGTTGTACATGCTCATGAACTGTGCAAGGGTCTCCTGAAGTGCCAGCAGTAGTAGTAGGCGTATCAGGTGCCTGTGCGCCAACTGGGGCTGCTGGTGGCTCCTCTGTAGATGCTCGTTCGGGTGCTCTGACTTCACCACGTGTGCGTCCTCGGCCTCTACCCAGACCCCGACCTAGAGTGACTCTAGCAGGGGGTACAGTTGCCTGGTCATCTCCGGTAGCATGTGTCCTCACCATCTGTGAGAGAATAGAAGACAGAAGTTTAGAATTTCGAAGTCAATAATCTCGCACGACAAGGAATCAAATGAAGTGGAATTCTCCTAACATTTCCATAGCCTCCCGAAGATAAGTACAGACGTCTCCATACTGATCCGCGAGACTCTATCAAACCGGCTTGTGACTCACGACTCCTATGAACCTAGAGCTATGATACCAACTTGTCATGATCCAATTTCTCCCTCCGTGAACTGTCGTGACGACACCTAGTCTCTATGACTAGGTAAGCCTAATATTACGGAAATGAAATGAAAACACAAGGATAAAAGCTAACAGTTATAATTAATAAGCGAAAGATGCCACTCGGCATATACAATAATCATCTTTCCCAAAACCCAGAATGTCGCAATGTCAGAAGCATCTAAGAACTCCTAATTGTTCTATACATCCATGACTGAAGAAAAACAAGGGGAAATCAATACAAGGGATAGAAGGGGACTCCGAGGTCGGCGGACACGGCAGATGTACCTTGAAGTCTCCTAAGGAAGCAACCACGCAGCTAGACTCAAGGCTGATAGCTAGTACCTGGATCTGCACACGGAAAAACATGTGCAGGAAAGGGAATGAGTACACCACAATGATACCCAGTAAGTGCCAAGCCTAACCTCGGTCGAGTAGTGACGAGATCAGGTCAGGGCTCTACTGGTATAAATATAATGAAATAAGATAGAACGAAGCATTACAATAAAATAATTACAGAAATCTAACAGGAATAGAATTTCAATGAAAGCCAACAGCTCAGAAAACAGTAATAGCAAAAGGGGATCTCCCGGGATACCGTCCGGTAGTCCTAAACGTAAATGTGCAGGGGAATCTTCCGGAATACCGTTACGTAGTCCCAAAGTAAATATACAATGCTAGGGGATCTCCCGAAATACTGTTCTGTAGTCCCAAGTAATTAAGCAGTACAAGGGGATCTCCCGGAATACCGTTTCATAGTCCTAAAGTAAATATACAGTGTTAGAGGATCTCCCGGAATACCTTTTCGTAGTCCCAAAGTAAATATTCAGTGCAAATAATAGATTACAACTACAACATGAAATCCTACGATTTAGACTAAGTCCAGTCAACAAAGAAGCAGAAAATTCACTAAGCATGCTGTACAGAATTCATGTAAGCAATTAAGACACGTAGTGAGGCTTTTCTAAACTAAACGGATAATTACATATGCTAGTGTAGCTGAGTTAAAGGAAAACAAATATTTTACCTAATGAAAACGGAGTTTCTCAACAAATAGCCTGTGTACGCGCTCGTCACCTCACGTACACGGCGCTCATATATCAAACAGTAACGAATCCTAAGGGGAGTCCCCACGCAAGGTTAGGAAAGCCACTTACCTCGAACCAAGCTCAAATCAATCCGAAATAATGCTCTTCCCACGAATATCCTGCTTCGGAGGGCCCAAATCTAGCCAAATCAATTACATAACGTAAATATAGCTACAAACAACTAATTTAGCTAATGAAATCAAAGCTAAGGCAAGAATATAGAAAAAACACCCAAAAATCCTCCCCGGGACCACGTCTTGAAATTGGATGATAGTCACAAATTATGAACACCCATTCACTCACTAGATCACTCGTACCAAAATTATCCAAATCCGATATTAAAATCCCACTCAAAACTTAGAAATTCGATTGGGGATCTTTTCCCCCATTTTTCCAACTTTCTCACTTAAATCCCTTGATTAAATGAAGAAAAAAAACAATAGATTAATGAAATATAACCAAATTCGTGTAAGGAATCGTTACCTACAAGCTTCCTCCGAAAATCCCTCAAAATTTTGCCTCAATCCGAGCTCTCTAGGTCCAAAAAATGGAGAATGAATCAAACCCTCGATTTACTCTCTTTTCTGCCCAGCTAAATCGCTTCTGCGAGCCCATTACCGCACATGCGGTACCGCTTCTACGGATATAGTTCTGCACCTGCGGAATTTCATTAACTTCCCACGCTCTACACCTGCGCACAAATATCCGCATCTGCGGTTGCGCTTCTGCGCTCAGATGTCCGCTTCTGCGACCTGCGACCACTTCTGCGATTCCCTCTCCGCAGGAGCGAGTCTGCTTCTGTAGTTCCTTCACCGCACCTACGCCCACTAGCTACCCGGACCAGGGCCACATCTGCGATCTCATCCTCGCTTCTGCGAGGCTACACCCGCGGACCTTCTACCGCAGGTGAGAAAACACTAGATGACTGATCAATTCAGCAACAACTAAACTTCAATATTTGATCCGCTAAACACCCGAAACCCACCCGAGGCCCCCGGGATATCAACCAAACATACTAACCAATCCTAAGATACCATACGAACTTAGTCGAGCCCTTAAATCACATCAAACAACGCTAAAAACACAAATCATCCTCCAATCCAAACTTAATGAACTTGAAACTTCAAATTTCCACAACCGATGCCGAAACCTATCAAACCACGTCCGATTGACCCTAAATTTTGCACGAAAGTCATATTCAACACTACAGACCTATTCCAACTTCCGGAATCGCATTCCGACCCCGATATCAAAAATTCTACTACCGTCCCAAAACTCCAGAAATTCGACTTTTGCCATTTCAAGCCTAAATGAGCTACGGACCTCCAAAACACAATCCGGAAAAACCCCTAAGCCCAAAATCACCCAACGAAGATAACTGAATCAACAGAACTCCATTTTAGAGTCATCTTCACACAGTTGCAACTACAGTCCAAATCTTAAGACTTAGGCTCCCATTTAGAGACTAAGTGTCCCAAAACACCCCGAAACTCAAAACGAATCATCCTGGCAAGTCGAAATAGAAAAAATGCAAAAATAGATACGGGGAAAGCAGTTAACAAGGGATCGGGGCTCTAACTCTCAAAACGACCGGCCGGGTCAGAGTGGGCATATTGCTCGATTTTGCAAATTTTGGAAACGTGATCCTACACCACAGGCAAACTTACCGAAGAGCCACCTATGGCGGTGATAACAGATATTAACATGGTAGAAAATATTGATGGATGGTAGGCTGATTCTGGAGCAAACCGCCATGTTTGCTATGATAGAGATTGGTTTAAAGTGTATACTCCATTTGAGGAGCCCAAAACCATCATGCTTGGTGATTCTCACACAACCCAGGTGCTTGGAAAGGGAGAGGTCAAGTTGAAGTTTACTTCAGGAAGAGTATTAACGTTGAAAGACGTACTTTATACTCCATCAATGAGAAAAAATTTGATGTCTAGTTTTCTTCTTAACAAGGCAGGCTTCAAACAAATTATTGAGAGTGATCAATATGTAATAGTGAAAAAGGGTATTTTTGTGGGAAAGGGGTATGCATGTGATGGGATGTTCAATTTGAATGTTGAGATGAATAAAACTTCTTCTAGTTCTTTTTTATGCTTTCTTCTACTAATTTTTGGGATGCTCGTCTGTGTCATACTAATAATCGTTATATGGGATTCATGAGTAGTTTAGGATTATTCCCAATGATTAAAAAGAATCTTGAATAATGTGAGGCTTGTATTAAAGCTAAAATAACTAAAAGGCCTCATTTCAAAGTTGAAAGAAAAACTGAATTGTTAGAATTAGTTCACACTGATATTTGTGAAGTTGGAGGATTTTAACTCGTGGAGGAAATAGATATTTTATCACTTTTATTGATGATTTCTCTAAGTACACATATGTTTACTTGATGAAAAATAAAAGTGATGCGTTTGAGAATTTTAAAAATTATCTCCATGAGGTTGAAAATCAATTCGGTAGAAAAATAAAAAGAATTAGAAGTGATAGAGGCCGTGAATATGAGTCTAATATATTTTATTCTTTTGTGAGATCATTTGGAATAATACATGAAACTACTCCACCTTATTCTCCTGCATCAAATGGTGTGGCTGAAAGAAAAAAATAAAACTTTGGTAAAGTTAACTAATGTCATGCTTATTGAGTCAAATGCACCTTTAAATTTGTGGGGTGAAGCTATTTTGATTGCATGTTATGTGTTGAATAGGGTGCCTCATAAGAAAACAAAATTGACACCATTTGAATTGTGAAAAAATCACAAGCCAAATTTGGGTTATCTGAGAGTTTGAGGTTGTTTAGCCTATGTTAGGCTAACGGATCCTAAAATTATAAATTTGGGTAAAAAGTTACCACTTGTTTTTTTCTCTGTTATGCTTCTAATAGTATAGCCCATAGATTTTTAAATCTTGAAGAGAATATAATTATAGAATCAGGTGATGCTATTTTTCATAAAAATAAAAATTCATTTGAGTCTAAAAATAGTGGGGGTCAAAGAGATACATATAATTTTTTGTCATGCCTAGTTCTTCTACTTCTATTTTGCAAAATGAAGAAAATGATGGTTTTGAGTTAAGAAGAAGTAAAATAACTAGAATAAAAAAGGATTTGGGTCCTGATTTTTATGTTTTGATATTGAAAATGACCCTCTTACTTTACAAGAAGCTTTATTGTCACCTGATGCTATTTTTTAGAAAGAGGTTGTAAATGATGAAATGGAGTCACTAATTTCTAATAAACTTGAAAGTTGGTTGATTTACCACCAGGTTGTAAAATAATTGGGTGCAAATATGTGATGACCCAAAGGGGTCATCACTTGTTTCCTTACACATTCTATATTTCTGAGGCCTTGAAAACCTCATTTGGGATTGCCTCGATTTGCATGCGCAGTTCGGGAACGTAGCCGAAAAGCTTAAATATGAATTCTGTGAGAAAAATGCTAATTTTTTATATTAAATTGGATAAATTTGACTTCGGTCAATATTTTGGGTAAACGGACCCGGACCCGTGATGGTCAGAAGGAAAATATGGGACTTGGGTGTATGCTCGGAATCGAATTCTGAGGTCCCAAGCCCGAGAAATGAATTTTTGTGTGAAACTGCTTTCTAGAAATGATTAAGGAAAATGAAAATGAAATTTGATTAAAAGACTATGCTATCGGGCTCGTATTTTGGTTCCGGCGCCCGATACAAGTCTTATATATGGTTTAAGCGCTTTCTGTAAAGTTTAGTTGAAAACCGACGTCGTTTGACGTGTTTCGGACTTAAAATGGAAAATTGATGTTTTATGAAAATTTGAAAGAAATCATGAGTTTTGAGGCTTGATTATATGTATATGATGTTATTTTAGCGATTTGATCGCGCGAGTAAGTCCGTAGGATGTTTTTGAGGTTGTGTGCATATTTGGTTTGGAGCCCCGAGGGCTCGGGTGAGTTTTAGATAGGTGTCGGAGTGCATTTTTAAACTTAATAAAAATCTGATATGCTTCTTCTGTGATCTTCGCATTTGCGAAGATGTGTCTCGCAATTGCGAGCTCGCAAATGCGAGCTTTGTATCGCAATTGCGAAACCTGGGACTTGGCCTACAGATCGCAAATGCGATCTTGTTTCTCGCAAATGCGAAACTCAATGGGTCGCAAATGCGAGGCCTGGCAAAATGGGAAGGGTTCGCATTTCCCACAAACGGTCGAGGTTCGCAAGTTCGCAATTCCCATATCTGCAGCCAAGCAATTTTCATACTTAGTCGAATTTTAGGCCATTTTTCACCCCACTTTCAAAATACAACTCCTTAGGCGATTTTTCAAGAACAAGTTTCATCCCAAATCATCTATTCGAGTGGATTGGAGGTGGAATCACGGGGTAAAGCTATAGTTGAGGCTTGAGTTGAGTTCAAAGCATCGAGGTGAGTGTTTGGTTTAACCCTAGCTTGAGGGATTAGGAGTTGAGTCATAATTGCTACTTGTTTATGTTGAGTACGACGTATGGGCATGGTGACTAGTATCCATGCGTCGGTGTCAAGCATGACCGTGAGTCTTAATTTGATAATTGTGTACCCTTGTTTGATCCTATGAACGTTGTGACTAAATATTGGTATTAGTTGTGCCAGGAAGAAGTTGAATTGGATTGGTTATAGCTGACTCTCCCTTGTCGGGATGTTTGACTTGTTGTTATAGTTCCCTTGCCGGGAAGAGTATTAATTTGATTGTTCCCTTGCCGGGATTGTATTGTGTATTGTGTTGAAAGTAAAGGGAGCGGGTGGTACGCCTACCACAAGTGATATTGAAATGGGAGCGGGTGGTACGCCTACCACAAGTGATAGCGGGTGGTACGCCAACCACAAGTGATATTGAAACGGGAGCGGGTGGTATGCCTACCACAAGTGATATTTAAATGGGAGCGGGTGGTACGCCTACCACGAGTGATACTGAAATGGGAGCGGGTGGTACGCCTACCACGAGTGATATCGAAATGGGAGCGGGTGGTACGCCTACCACGAGATATCGAGAAACGGGATCAGGTTGCACGCTTGCAACAAGATGAGTTTGAAGTATTGAAAGTTTGTCTTTATCTTTTCATTATTGTTAGAAGTTAAACTGTAGATGTACGTACCATTATTCCTGATAGTTTTTTTCTATCTGTTACCCCTGAAGCATGCTCCCTTCCCCAGCTTAAATTGTTATTTTCTTGCTATTTTTCTGTTGTACTTGTATATATATCTGTACAGGTTTATCTGGAGTCTGGTCCTAGCCTCGTCACTACCTTGCCGGAGTTAGGCCAGACACTTACCAGCACATGGGGTCGGTTGTGCTGATACTACACTCTGTGCTATTTTGCACAGATCTAGGTTTCGAGCAGCAGCAGCAGTAATGTGAGAGCAGGCTTCATTTCAGCGAGACCCGAGGTAGCCTTGCAGGCATCCGCAGGCCCGGCGTCTCCTCTATCTTTTATTTTATCTGTTATCTCATTGTAATCGAGACAAACAGCTTATGTTCTCTTTCAGACATTTGTATGTAGTATTCTTAGCAGTTCGTGAGTGCAGTGACACTAGTCTTGGGTAGAGGATTTTGTTGAACCTTCCGCATTTCCATTCAGCTTTATAAAATGTTAAGACTTCCGCTTATCATTGAATTTCGTTATTTTTGTATTATTGTCGTAAATTGTTAAATGGATTAGATTATTAATGGACAAGTAATTAAATTTGGCTTGCCTAGCTCTCATTAGTAGGCGCCATCACGACTCCCGAGGGTGGGAAATCCGGGTCGTGACAAGTTGGTATTAGAGCCCTAGGTTACCTAGGTCTCACAACTCACGGACAAGCTTAGTAGAGTCTGAGGGATCGGTACAGAGACGTCTGTATTATCCCCCAGAGGCTACCGAGTTAGGAAAAGTTTTGCACTTGTTCTTCCATTGTCCTGCGGTTTGGTTTCTCAATGCTAATTGAACTTCTACTCTGTTCTTTCGCAGATGGCGAGAACACGTGCTTCCTCATCTTCCGATCAGCAGTCCGAGCCCCAGACAACTCCCGCTAGGGGCAGAGGGCGAGGCCGAGGCCGAGGTAGGGGCGGAGCTCATCCCCGAGTAGCAGCACCAGTGGCGGAGCCTCAGGTTGACATAGACGAGGAGGTTCCGACCCCAGCCTCAGCAGTTCCGGTGGGCCCAGCTCAGGTCCCAAAGGGGTTTATTGCTACCCAGTTCTTCAGGATGCTCTAGTCCGATTGGTGGGCCTCATGGAGAGCGTCACCCGAGCAGGTTTGCTTCCTGTAGCACCAGCCGTCTCTCAGGCTGGAAGAGGGGCCTAGACTCCTGCTACTCGTACTCCGGAGCAGGGAGTTCCCCCGATTCAGACTCCAGCAGTTTAGCCAATTGGAGCAGCTCAGCCAGGTGTGGTACGCCCAGGCC